>NC_037671.1:116906923-117206923 GCF_003255815.1 Theropithecus gelada
AAAAAAAAAAAAAAAAAAAAAAAAAAATATTTAAAAGGTCTCTTAAAGTCTCACTTCTCCCAAACTTAAGTCTTTCAGATCTTAAACTCAGGTCCCAAATCCTCAGTTTTCCATTGAACTTACTGTTCTCATGGGCTCAATGGCTCTGCTTAAACACTGTTTGTGTGTAATTTATTTGAAAGTTTGGTGTTGTAATATTCACATATATCGTTAGGTGGCAGCATGTGGCTACCTAGCAAAATGGATATCTGATTTCAGTTAAATTAGTAATGGTGAAGGGAACAAGCTTTTGTTTTCTTTCTCTGTCTCTCGATATATGCCATTGATAAAATAGCTCTTATACCTTTTATAAAATAATTATTGTTCTTGATTAACTAGATGGTTTTTTTTTACTAAGCTCTTTTTTTTTTTCTTAATAAATAGGTGGGAAATACACCAAGAGTGATTTCAAGGAGTATGAAAAAGAACAGGATAAACCATCTAATTTGGTTCTGAAAGATAAAGTAAAGCCCAAACAGGAGTATCCTTACCAAGAATCACTTAGTTAATATGTATTGACCATCTGCTATGTGTAGAGTACTGTGTGGTGTGTTATGAACAGTCACAAAAGCTATAGAAGACAAAGTTCCTGAATCCAGATTGTTTGTGAGGAAGTAACTTAGTTTATCATTATCTCTTTTCAAGATCTTACATATACTTTGCTTTTTCACTATAGTGTATGGAGTAAGTTAAGGTTGAAAGAAATCTGTAGCCTAATTCTTTTATTAATACCTTCTTACTGTAGGTTAAGTACTTTCCTACTTACCATATTCTCAGAAGATGTTCAGGTAAGATTTGTATTTTCTTTTCGGGGAGACTTTCCTGCAAAAACTGGAAAGCCTGCTAGACAGATTCTAAAAGAGCTGTAACACTAGCTTTTTATTTTCTATATGTAATTGTAGTGTTTTCTATTCCTCATAATCAAAAATGTATTATTGGTAAGCTGAATCTTTTGTGCTAACCATTCTTATGTTTAACTTCCTTATTTAGATAATAAAATCCTGTTGTTCTCTGTTACAAAGTTAGGTTACTTCTTTCGGTATAGTATGTTGTAATTTCAACAACAAATATTTATTGGGCTTCTACTGAGTGTAAGAGTTCACTTTTATAGGATTAAAAAGATCCTTTGACTTGACCATTTACTTCAGGTTCTTCCAAGTTTTAGGTTGAGATATGTAAAAAGTATTGAAACATACAGTTTATATTATGACATTTAAATTTATTCACTAATTTTTCCTATTGTAAATATATCACTCCACACATTGCAAGAGTTATTTTGTGATTCTTTCTGGTAAATGGGGTCTCTGTTTCCTAGTTTCTGTTGGTATTTCAGGGATTTTTTTCCCACACATGTAGACATTTCTTTTCCAAGTACTCGTCAAGAAAGATGAATATCAGATTGACCTGGTCTATATTCATGTTTTAAGATGTGTTGACTGTCTGCAATGCATACAGCATTGTGAGGTGTTAGAGTTGTATCAAGTTTGAAGAAAGATGATAAAATCAGCATGAGGAGAGGCTTTCACATGCAGACAGACCAAACAAGAAGCTGAGATTTGGTCAGAAAAAAATCAACATTCAAGGGCATATGATTGAAAGCTCAAAATCATAAAAGGTATGAATGGAATACATTTGATATTTATTTGCCAAATCTTTGAAATTAAATTTAGGCTTATTACTAATAACTGTAGCTGGAAGAAGGGGAATTTTAAGTTTTCTTTAATTTTAGTTAATTGAAATAACCACACATATATCTATATGGAATCGTGTAGCTTCTGGCCTTTTGAAGTTGATGCAAAAGAGAGAAATGCCATTAGGGGCTAGTCTGATGTGGAGATAAGTTGTCTTAAGACAATTAAGAAGGCATGGTGTCATCTACTTTATGGGCCTTAAGAGAAAGAAATTACTGAAAAATATAGGTTATTAAGAAGAAGAATCAAAAATAGAAGTAAGAGAAGGAAATAACTTGGCCCAACTAGACCTCAGGGAAGAAATTGGAGAAAAGAGAGCAGTGAGCTCACAGATTTGTGTTTTATTCAAAGGGAGAGGGATTTGATGTCTTCTAAAATTGTTGATTTTAGTGGTAAGTACAAGATAGTGGGTAAATGAGAAAGCAGGAGATATAACAAGTGTCTTGAGGGTATGACAAGTAATCAACAGATACATAGTTAGCATCTGTCACATACCCAGTTTAGCAATGAAAGATATTCAGTTCCTGCCCACACAGAGCTTACATTTTATTGTTGGAGTGGGGAAAAGAACAAACACTAAATAATTACCATTCTAAATATGTCTAAATTATTGCAAATAAATATTGCAAAGGGATATGGGACTCATAATAAGGGTTGAGAGGTTAGAGAGTACCCTCAACACTGAAAAAAGTGACAAAGCTGCGACGCTAATATGGGAGATAGGAGGGCTGAGGTGGAGTGCTGTGTTCTCTCGTATGATCCATCATTTAAGAAATAGGCTGGGTGCAGTGGCTCATGCCTGTAATCCCAGCACTTTGGGAGGCTGAGGTGGGAGGATTGCTTGAGCCCAGAAGTGTGAGACCTGCTGGGGCAATATAGTGAGACCCTGTCTCCATTTCTTTTCTTTAAAAAAAAAAAAAAAAAATTGACCGGGCGCAGTAGCTCATGCCTGTAATCCCAGCACTTTGGGAGGCTGAGGTGGGCAAATCACCTGAGGTTGAGAGTTCAACACCAGCCTGGCCAACATGCAGAAACCCCATCTCTACTAAAAATACAAAAAATTAGCCAGTTGTGGTGGCGGATACCTGTAATCCCACCTATTCAGGAGGCTGAGGCAGGAGAATTGCTTGAACCCGGGAGGCAGAGGTTGTGGTGAGCCGATATCGCGCCGTTGCACTCCAGCCTGGGCAACAAGAGTGAAACTCCATCTCAAAAAAATGAAAAAAATTTAAAAATACAGTTTTTATCTTAACCCAGTACAGTCGTGGTATAATCATTCATACACACACACACACACTTGAACCAAAAGGTTAATAGAATAAAAAAATTTTTTTAGGTGGCATATACTGTATTTCTGTATTTTAAGTGCTGTTGTGGCTCACTAAATAGATTTTGTACCCCATTGATGGATTATAGTCATCAGTTTGAAAAACACTGCTCTGAGCTGGGTGCAGTGGCTCACGCCTGTAATCCCAGCACTTTGGGAGACCAAGGCGGGTGGATCACTTGAGGTCAGGAGTTTGAGACCAGCCTGGACAACATGGCGAAACCCTGTCTCGACTAAAAATACAAAAATTAGCTGAGTGTGGTGGTGCACACCTGTAGTCACAGCTACTTGGGAGGCTGAGCAGGAGAATTGCTTGAACCCTGGATGGGGAGGTTGCAGGAGCTAAGATCGGGCCACTGCACTCCAGCCTGGGCAACAGGGCAAGACAGAGTCTCAGAAAAAAAAAAAAAAGAAAAACACTGCTCTAAAGAATTTGGACAGAGAGAGCAGCATGTACAGAGCACAGGTTAGAATGAAATCATAGGCAGGAGCTATGGAATGTGTATCTGGAAAAGGCAAGATCCAGAAGATGCCCTGGAAACAGCGTAGCATAGTAGAAAGAGGGAAGTTGGAGATAACGGAGTCATAATCGAATGGTACAAACTGACTAACCCTCTTTAGCCATCTCATGGAAAGCTAGGAGGGACAGTGTCTTTCATTTGATCTTATGTAGAAGTGAGACATTCCTGCGGAAAGTGTTGAGCTGTGGCGTTGTGAAGCCACGAGCCTCTAGTCCTGAGGGAAGTGTGTCTGTGTTTACTGTGGTTCCACATGTAGCTAGCATAGCTCTGCCTGTTGGGCTTCCTTATAAGCTTTCTTAGGAAAACCACTATTCCAGCCCATGTCAGCCTTCCTCAGAAACCACATTTGAGGTTGAGATTATTTTCAGCAGGAATTGTAACTATTTTATATTTTCTCTTATTCTATTATAGTATATTTAAGAAAATACTTATCTCTGAATTAAAACATTAAAAAATTTTAACACATTTATATGAAATTTAAAAAGATTCACTCATAGCTTCATCACTTAGACACATGATTCTTTTTATTTCTCCTTGTTTCTTTCAAGCCTTTGTCTTATGTAAAGTTATAATCGTTGTATGGTATATGTAGTTTTTGCTTTAATCTTTTTATGTTAATTTTCATAAACACCTTTCTAGGGCTTTTTTCTGTAGCATTTATCATTGTTGATAACTTCCTTTATAATATATCTTATTGAAGTACTATAGTGCATTTAAGTATGTCTTTATTACTAGATATTTTGGTGTTCCCACTTTGCTACTAAAAGTAGTCCTTTTATGCGTATATATATATATATTTTGGGACTGAGTTCCGCTCTGTCCAGGCTGGAGTACAGTAGTACAACGTTGGCTCATGAAAGTCTCTGCCTCCTAAGTTCAAACAGTTTTCCTGCCTTAGCCTCCCGGGTAGCTGGGGTTATAGGTTGCGCCACCATGCCCAGCTAATTTTTGTATTTTTAGTAGAGATGGGGTTTCACCATGTCGGCCGTGGTGGTCTCAAACTCCTGGCCTCGAGTGAGTTGCCCGCCTTGGCTTCCCAAAGTGCTGGGATTACAGATGTGAGCCACCATGCCTGGCTATTATGTACATTTTTGTTCATTTAACTTTATTCATAAATTCTTATTAGAATTTAAACATGATGGGCAGGTGTGGTGGCTCACACCTGTAATCCCAGCACTTTGAGAGGCTGAGGCAGGCGGATCACGAGGCCAGGTGTTCGAGACCAGCCTGGTAAACATGGGAAGCCCCATTTCTACTAAAGATACAAAAAATTAGCTGGGCGTGGTGGTACGTGCCTGTAGTCCCAGCTACTCAGGAGGCTGAGGCGGGAGAATTGCTTGAACCTGGGAGGCAGAGGTTGCAGTAAGCCGAGATCGTGCTGTTGCACTCCAGGCTGGGTGACAGGGCAAGACTCTGTCTCAAAAAAATAAAAAAAAAAGAAAAGAATTTAAACATGATAACTTGACATGCATTGCTGAATTTCCTCTTGTAGGATTGAACTAAAAGAAGAGACATACGAATATACCTGTTATCTTGTATAGCTTTTCTGGGCATTGGAATTGGTAATCATTTTTTCTAGTTAAAGATGTCCCTTATTTTCTAAATTTAAATTTTTTAAATTATTGACAAATACATTTATTTTTTCTTCTTCTTTTTTTTTTTTTTTTTTTTTTGCGTACTAGTCGTTATTTTAAGATTGTTGAGGATTAGGATTCTTTCCATTTCTCCTAACTATGTAATGAAAGAAAATTTTAGTGTTGCTTTAGAAATGTACTCTACTCTTTTGAGATGCTGTTTGCTTTAAAGTTACTTTTAGCCTTATGACCTCTTTTGTTTACCAGATCTTAAGTTTTGATGTCTTACCAGTATTATTTATCACATTTATCCTTAACTAACTACTGCAGTGCAAAATATGATCTTATATTAGATGAGCAGGCCGAAGACTCAAAATCAGGTCACTCACACACAAGTAAAAAACACAAGAAGAAAACCCGTCACTGCTCTGAAGAGAAAGAAGATGAGGACTACATACCAATCAAAAATACTAATCAGGTACCTCTAATGTCCAGACTTAGATGTGAAGAAATAAATATTTTATCCCTCTGTAAATAATGTCTTAGTGATATAATTTAGGAGGTAAGGGATAGTTCTAAGCAGAGATGGGTTTGTTCTAAGAAGCAGGATGGTTGCACTGGGGTACTGGATTTTAATTTTCAAAAATATTTATCACAAATGATAAAAGATCATTTTTGACATAATGTATCAAATACTTCCACACTGTGAAGCAAGAGTGATTTCCATACCTGTGGATACTCATTTATTCCCATCAGAAACAAGTGTGGTTGTGCTGATAAAGATTTTGTCATTTATCTGCTTAATTTATCACCAAGTGTTATCTGTAGCACATAAGGGCTCTTGAGATTTTAAGTCCTATAAAACATTTATATCCTGCCATCTTATATCGTATATAAGAAAAACAGCACTGATAATTAACTTTAGCATGCTAAAAGTTCTCCTGAACAGCACATTTAAAAAAAATATAATAAAAATTCCCAAAAGAAAATTTATTGTGAAGAAAAGTGATTATTTCCAATCTGTGGTTTGGTTCTTAGTTAAATAAAAAACAATTTACAGGCCAGGTACGGTGGCTAACGCCTGTAATACTAGCACTTTGGGAGGCCAAGGCAGGTAGATCGCTTGAGCTCAAGAGTTCGAGACCAGCCTGGGCAACATGGTGAAATCCCCATCTCTACAAAAAATACACACACACACACAAGTTAGCCAGGCGTGGTGGTGTGCACCTATGGTCTCAGCTACTTGGGAGGATCACTTGAGCCCAGGAGGTAGAGGCTGCAGTGAGCCCAGATGGTGTCACTGCACTCTAGCCTGGGCGATGGAGCCAGATGGCGTCTCCAAAAATTTTTTTTTTTTTTTTTTACATCAGAGCTCCTTGCTTTTGTTTTACCACATGGAGGCATTTGTGCTGAGCCCTGGTGGATGAGAAGGATTTCAGTGGGCTGAGGTGAGAAGGGAGGGAACTCAAGATGGTGAGAATGTCAAGCAAAGATGGAGAAATAGAGAAATGTAGTATGATAGGCAGAGTCAAGGATTTGCTGTCAGGAGAGCTAGATTTACATTTCTATACTGCTGGCCATCAAAGCGACCTTGACAAGTTCTTTAACTTTCAGAGCCACAGTTTCATCCTCTGTGAAAGGTGAGAAATACTTCACAGGCATGTTGTTAAGATTCAGTGAAAAAAAATGCGTGTGCAAACATTTTCTACACTGGCTATTACTGTTACTACTTTTTTTTTTCTTTCTTAACTGATAAAGCAAATTACTAGTTTTAGAGTTACTTGGAATAGTTTCTCTCTGTGGTTATGATATTATGACATTAACTGGGTTCATATTTCAGTTAAATTGTTTTCTTTCTTCTTTTTTTTGAGATGGAGTTTTGCTCTGTCCAGGCTGGAGTGCAATGGTGTAATCTCGGCTCACTGCAACCTCCGCCTCCTGGGTTCAAGTGATTCTCCTGTCTCAGCCTCCCTAGTAGCTGGGATTACAGGCACCTGCCACCATGCCTGGCTAATTTTTGTATTTTTAGTAGAGACGGAGTTTCACCAAGTTGGCCAGGCTAGTCTCGAACTCCTGACCTTGTGATCCGCCTGCCTCACCTTCCCAGAGTGCTGGGATTACAGGTGTGAGCCACCACACCTGGCCTTGCTGCTTTTTTTTTTTTTTTTTTTTTTAATGTTTAAGGGTTGCTTTAACAATTTTTTGTTTTGTAGTTTTAAAAACTGTTTCCAAAGTGAAATCTACAAAATGGTACATTTAGAGAACCTAGCTTCCATTCTTGTTCCCTCCGCTTTTCCTTCTTCCCTCTGTGGGTAACTATTTTATGTGTTTATGGGTTATTGATTTAAAAAAATTTAGCAAGTAAATATTTGATATATGTACTTAGCTCTTTGCTATAATCCAGCAGAGATAGAATTTCTTCTTTCTATAGCCTTTTAGCTGTTTAAAGATTGCCATCATTCATGGCTCATCCCATTTTTAGGCCATACTTTTGTTGGTTCCTGCAAATATTTCTCACATGAATCAGTGGTGATAATAAAAGTAGTAGTAGGCTAGGTGCAGTGGCTTATGCTTGTAATCCCAGCATGTTGGGAGGCTGAGGCAGGAGAATCACTTGATCCCAGAGTTCAAGACCAGCCTGGGCAACATAGGAGGCCCTGTCTTTAAAAAAAAATTTAAATAAAAGAAAAAGAAAAAGTAGTAGTAGTTAACATTTTTGGGTCCTTACAATGTGAGGTGGGTTCTTTTATCCCCCTTTCACACAACAAAGTGAGAACAAAAAATTGTTACTTGCCCATAGTTTTACACAGCTAGTAAGTAGTGGAACCACAGTTTAATTTCATTCTTGGACTCCTAACTACTCTTGTTCCTCTTCTTATCTGGGGTATATTCTCGTCAGTTTTCTTTCCTAAACTCTAATGTTATTTTAATAAAATTTGTCCCATAGTATAATATTCCAATGTGATCTAATAGGAACACACCTCCTCCTTCTTAAATATCTATACTCTATTACTTTAGTCTAAGGTCACATCAGTCTTCTTTACTGGTGGCTGCATCACATTCCTGTGAATGTTTAGCATGCTTTCCACTAAAAACTCCGAATTCTTTCCCCCTCCGTGTGCTGCTTTCAGCTCCAGCTTTTCATCCTGCACTTGTACGTGGAACTGTCAATGAATTTAAACCGGAGATAAATAAACATTGGTGTGTTTGAGATAATCAGAGGGCTACAAAAAATCAGACTGGTTGTGTTTTTTTGTGTGAATCTTTTTGATTCTGCTCTTTGATTACTTGAAACCTTACAGCAGCAAATATCCTTTTCATTTTGCTTGAAGTAAAAGCATCAAGATTTTGGGGGAATGCTGTGAGTATTTTTTTAAAAGATTTTAAGGCAATTTTAAGTTTTAATTTTAAGGCAATATTAACTATAAAATTATTAAATTCTGAATAATGATCTCCTAACTTCTCCCCTCAAAGTATATTAAATTTTAAAAAATTGTATACTTTGATTTAATAATATAGCTACATTAATTTTCTCCTTTCTAATAAAACTCAGCATCAGTATTTAAGATTTTAATGGCCCCTGATTTTTTATTATTTTGATTGTTTTCCTTTTTATTTTTTAAAATTCATTAAAGAGAATTTTCAGTACTAGACAAATTTCAGCTATAGTTCATATTTTCCTGTTGGTGTTTTGCTTGGTGAGTCTGGTTTCCCAAGAGTATTTTAACTTATTTCTTCAAATTCTTTGTTTTTTATTGAGTAGCTAGCTTTACTAATCAATTCGAAAACGTTTAATTTTCCACCTCATGTCTTAATTCCAGAGATGGTTTTTGTGTTGTTGAGGTTTGGGTTTTACTGAGGTTACAGGAAATGAGTGTTCAACTGGGGGTTGCCTTGCTGAGAAGTATTCATGCTGGTTGTCAGTTTTCCACTGGGGTTTTCATAATGTTTGTATTCTTGACTGTACTTTTGCTGTCATTTTCGTGATTTAATGTTATCTTGGCGACTAAGATTTAACCAGATCTTTGATTTAGTCCCAGAGACCTGAGCAAGGATAGCTTTTAATTAGATTAGACTTTTTTTGATTGCTTATATCAAGTCATTTGCTAGGTTAAGTTAATTGCTTTAAATTGGCCATTTTGTGTTCTTCGTTTTTTTTCTTTCTTTTTTTTGCCACATGGTAGTTTAATCATCTTGTCTTATGTTTTAAATGTATAAATAATATAATTTTTAAAAGTTCATACTCGAAAGGACTTAGAGCTTATCTAATTCATTTAGATATGAAGATACTGATCCCACAGGACCTTAGGCCTTTGTAGTGGGAGAACTAGAATTTTAACATTTAATTGGTTCAGTCAGGTATAATGGATTTTTTCAGGAAATAATGGATTTTTTCCCCATTATTCTATACCACTCCCCCATTTTTAAATTTTGGATGTCAAGTTAAATTATCTCCAACCTGTGCAGAACTCTTGAGTCTCAGTTTCCCTATTTCTAGAATGAGGATATTGCACTCCTAAAGCTCTTAGCACTGTTAGCGTGTTCTTAGAGGATCTGCTCTTACATGGCTTCATTCAGCCACTTTAACTTTTCCCCTTCATACAGGGCTCAGTTTTCTTTGTTTTCCAGTTTTCACTTACACTACTTTCATTAGCCTTCTTGTAGCCAATTCAGACCCAAGCTAAGTTACCCTTTGAGGCTCATCTGAAATCCTACCTTCTCCATGAAACCTTCTCTAATTATTCTAACCTTAGGAGTACTTGTTTGACACATCTCCTAAATGTCAAAGACTGTTTGAACCCAAATCTACCTGACTTCAAAGCTTGGGTAGCTTTGAAAACTACTCCCAAGTAGGAGTGATTTTAAAGTTTCAGTCCAATTCAGATATTCAGCTTCCTCAATTTTTTGAAAGAACTAAGTGCTACATAATCTTTTATCTTTTCTATTTTAAATACTCAAAGCACTTAAGTGTCGTGCCCATTTGTATAATAACATACTAAGGATTTTATGAAGTTATACATCAGCCAGCAGTCTCAGCATTTTAAAAGTTTGTCTCAACAAATACAGAAATACGTACAAGATGTACAGATATAATAGTATATGGATATTTCTATTTTGGATGTGTTATAGGAAGCACAAAAATTCTTTTATCTAGGAATGCCATATTTTACTAGAAAATAGATGGTAAAGGGCTAAACCAAAATGCCTACTCATTTTTTCTACCTCAGGGGCTCTTACAATATGACAAGAACTATTGGGATTGTGTGGAAAATCACAAATCAGTTTATAATATTGTATTCCACAAACACTGATTATTACTATAACAATCATGTTACATCTGTTTTCACACACTGTCAAACTCAAGGTGTACAGTATCTAGACAGTATATGGAATAACGTAATTTGCTTAAAACCCAGTCCTTAACCATTGGTATTCATCACTCTGGATTGTAAGCCTTGACATTTATGTCTGCTACAGTAGTATCTGGTGATAGAGTTGAGACCCTTGGGAGTTTAGTCCTTAGATTTTGCCTTTCCTTTGGGCAATCTTAAGAAAGGTTTTTTTTTGTTTTGTTTTTTATTTTTATTTTTGAAAGGGCGTTTCACTCTTGTTGCCCAGGCTGGAGTGCAGTGGTGTGATCTTGGCTCACTGCAACCTCTGCCTCCCAGGTTCAAGCGATTCTCCTGCCTCAGCCTCCCGAGTAGCTGGGATTACAGGCGCCTGCCACCACACTCAGCTAATTTTTTGTATTTTTAGTAGAGATGGGGTTTCACCAGGTTGACCAGACTGGTCTTGAACTCCTGACCTCAAGTGATCCACCTGCCTTGGCCTTCCAAAGTACTGGGATTACAGGCATGAGCCACCACACCCAGCCAATCTTAAGAAAGTTAAATTTTACAAAGTATCTCTTGAAAGAGCATTGGTTGTGGTCTAAGAGAAGAATTAAATGTAGCACTTTTATTATCTTTGGGGCATAGGATTCTACTAGTGTTTAAAAACTCATTTTAAAGAAATATAATAATTTTAATATAAGCCTAGTCAGCTGGGTGAAGTGGCTCATGCCTGTAATCCCAGTACTTTGGGAGGCCGAGGTAGGAGGGGATCACTTGAACCCAGGAGTTTGAGACCACCCTGGGCAACATGATGAAACCCTGTCTCTACAAAAAATTGCAAAAATTAGCCAGGGGTGATGGCATATGCCTGTGGTCTCAGCTACTTGGGAGGCTGAGGTGGGAAGGATCGGTTGAGCCTGGGAAGTTGACGTTACAGTGAGCCGTGATTGTGCCACTGCATTCCTGCCTGGGAGACAGAGCAAGACCTTGTCTCAAAAAACATTCTCCTCTGTAGCTTCTGTGTTTCTAAACATGGAAGATGTATTTGAACATGTAGAGAGGAGCTGTTATAAAATAAAACACTTTAAAAATTAATTGCTCAGACCCAAGTATACATTATCCATTTTCTTTTTTCGAGATGGAGTTCCGCTCTTGTTGCCCAGGCTGGAGTGCAGTGGGGCAATCTTGGCTCACTGCAACCTCCGCTTCCCAGGTTCAAGTAATTCTCCCGCCTCAGCCTCCCGAGTAGCTGGGATTACAGGCGTGCGTCCCCACCCCTGGCTAATTCTGTACTTTACTTAGTAGAGTTTCTCCATGTTGGTCAGGCTGGTCTTGAACTCCTGACCTCAAGTGATCTAACCACCTCAGCCTCCTAAAGTGCTGGGATTACAGACGTGAGCCACCGCACCCAGCCTCCATTTTCTTGTTTAAGACTTACTGACTTGTCTAAGATCTCTTCCTGCTAAGTTATTTCAATGATATCTTCTTATAGGATTCTTGCGGGAATTTTAGTAGTTTCATTGCAGGTTAATAATGGGACCACATTTTGGGGGAGTGAAGTGTGGGGAGGTGGGAATAAGACTATACATAATCAGATTTTTTTATATTGCAGGATTGCTCTAAAGACATGTTCTGATTTCAGTTGAGCTATTTCCGTTCCATATTTTTGGATCTGATCCTTCATTTCAGCCAAAATAGTAGATACAAAGCAATGACATTGTTAAGAAAAATGGTTAAACCTTTTTCTGAATTATTTCATTGCTTTGTAATTTACAAGATTCTTGACATTAGGGGTAGTTTTCACATTTAAGCTGTTATAACAGCTTGCAAATGGTAGACTTTTCTAAGTTTTATTAATTGAAAATGCCCACAAAATGAGTATTGTACTGATTCACTTGTAATTCCCCCTTCCTTTGACAGGATATCTATAGAGAAATGGGGTTTGGTCACTATGAAGAAGAAGAAAGCTGTTGGGAGAAACAGAAGAGTGAAAAGAGAGACCGAACTCAGAACCGAAGTCGCAGCCGATCTCGAGAGAGGGATGGCCATTACAGTAATAGTCACAAGTCAAAATACCAAACAGATTTTTATGAAAGAGAAAGGAGTAAAAAGAGAGACCGAAGCAGAAGTCCAAAGAAATCCAAAGATAAAGAAAAATCTAAGTACAGATGAAAGATGAAGAGGCAGAATTGAGTGGCTAACACATTTACTCTTGTCTAACTTAAGAGTGCCAGGAAAGCAGATGCTTAGATTTTGTGTCAAAGCTTGTTATTTTTTTCATGTTAGGATTATGGCCCTTTAGATTAATACTGATTATATAGGGCACTGAAAAATAAAGAATTGAACATTTTCTTTGTATACTTTTTTACAGTAATTTTATTGTTATACATAAATGGTAGTCTTCATTTTTGAAGTCTTTTACATTTTCACTCTTTTTTTAATGAAGTATTTCATACTACAAAAACACATAAACATGTATATATAAAGTAAAGGGATAATAAATGTAAATATCTGTGTACTCATCAGCCAGCTTAAGATACAGAATATTGCCTACATTTTAGAAGTCCCTTAAGGCCCTCTCCCTCTCAAATAATTATTTGGAATTTAGTGTTTGTCATTTGCCTATTATAGTTTTACAACATACATATGTATCGGTAAGCGAAATGTTAATTTTGTATGTTTCTGAATTTTATATAAATGACAAAATGTTTGTTTACTTCTGTGACTTTCTTTCATTTTTATTGCTATATAGTATGATATGAATATACCACAACTTACTCATTCTTCTCTTGATGGACATTTGAGTTTTATTTTTGTTTTTGCTGTTGAAACAATGCTGCTGTGGACATTGTATCTAGGAGTTATATTGCTTGATATATTGATAAAATAATGATAAATTTGTATTCTGAAGTGACTGTACTAGTTTATACCCCTCTTGGCACTGTGAGTTACCTTTGTTTCATAGCATCTTTAACACTTGTTAAGTTCACACTAAAAAGTTTGCCAGCCTATTGGATGTTAAGTGGTATCTACCTGTGATTTCCAGCAAGATTACTGTTATCTCTGTTCTTCCATGTGTAAGATGTCATTTTTTTCCTGGCTGCTTTTAAGGTTTTCTCTCTGTCACTGATTGTAAGAAGTTTGATTATGATGTGCTTGCTATATTATTTTTTTTTTTCATGTTTCTTCTGCTGCAGCTATTTTACCTGTGGGTTTATGGTTTTCATAGAATTTGGAAATTTGGGGACATTGTTTCTTCTATTACGTTTTTCGTCTCTCTGCTCCTCTCCTGGGGCTCCAATGACTTCAATGTACGTTAGGCCCCTCAACATTGTCTCCCAGTGTGCTCATTCTCTGTTCAGCTTTTTAAAAAGCCTTTTTCTTTCTGTGTTTCATGTTGAGTAGTTTCTGCTGCTGTGTCCTCATTGTTTATTAATCTTTCCATCTAAAGTATCTAATTTCCTTTTAATTGTATCCAGGTATTTTTCACCTCCGACATATTTTTAGTCTTTAGAAGTTCTATCTGGGTCTTTATCTCCCATGTGTCTCCTTCACATGCTCATGCCTTCCTCTATTTTTATTTTTATTTTTTTAACACCTGGAGTGTATTGGTAATAGCTTTTTCAGTGTACTTGCTCATTCTGTCATCTGCATCATTTCTCGTCTATTTCTACTGATTGATTCCCACCCTGCCCCAACCCCCACCCTGCCCATATTGGATTGTAACTTCCTTCATTGCATGCCTGGTAATTTCTGTTTTTAGCATTGGGTGCTGGAGTTCTTTTATTTAAGTATCTTGAACTCTGTTTGGGGACATAAAGTTACTTGGAAACAATCCGATCATTTTATAGTTTGCATTTAAGCTTAATGAGACAGGACTGGGACAGCCTGTAGTTTAGGGCTAATTTGACCCACTACGAAGGTAATACTGTTCTGAATAATATTCCTGGTTACATGGTTTCTCCATTCTGTCTGTTGGGAACTTGAACTTTTCTGAGCCCTATTGAGCTCCCAGTTGCATCTCCTGTTCCTTACCTCACATGCATACACTGCTTGGTGTTTAGCTGAAGACTCGAAGGAAACCCAATATTCTGCCCTGCAAATCTTACCTTGGCTCCCCTAAATTCTCTACCCAGGGAGGTTCCCTTCCCTAGCCTTACTGCTACAGCCTAGAAACCCCATGTAGAAGCTTGTGCAATTATAGGGCTTTCTTTGTTTTCCATCTCTCAGGAGTCACTGTCCTGCACTGGCTGTTGTCCAACATCTGAAAAACTTCCTTGTATACATTTTATATAGGTTTTTAGTTTAAGGCAGAGAAGGTAACTCATGCCTCTGTTACTGCATTTTGACTAGAGTGGAAGTTAACTTTGTATTTCCTAAATGTTAATGAGGCTGAGCATCTTTTCCCATGTTGTTTATTCATTCCTGATTGCTCTCTGTGAAAAGCTTGTTTCATGTCTTTTGCCCATTTATATAGTAGATTATTGTCGTTTTATATTTAATAGATTGTGGATACTAAGATACTAGGGAGTGCTTTCTCTCCCTCCCTCTGTCTGTTGTCTTGGAAGAAAAGAAAAAGATTTAAATGAATCTGTTGCTTAAAAGCTGGATAGAGCTTGCCTATAAAATTGTCTGAACTTTGCATTTTTTGTGTGAGAAAATTTCTTAACTATTGATTAGATTTCAAAAATTATAGAATTATTAGCCTTTCTGTTTATTTAATGTTAGTCATTTTTATTACATTTTTCTGGGAATTTGTTTTCATTGAAGTTTTTATTTTTTGATAGCATTGTGCATAGTTTAGCTGGTAGATTTTTACTATCTTTTTGCTTTGTTGATGAATGTCCTTATGTTTTAGTGTGTCTCATAAACAGCATATAGCTAGATGATGATGATGATTATTTTGAGACAGAGTCTCACTCTGTCGCCCAGGCTGGAGTGTGGTGGTGCATACAACCTCCACCTCCCGGGTTCAAGCGATTCTCCTGCCTTAGCCTCCTGAGTAGCTGGGACTATAGGTGCGCGCCACCAGGCCCAGCTAATTTTTTTTTTTTTTTTTTTAAAACAGGGTTTTCGCCATATTGGCCAGGCTGGTCTCAAACTCCTGACCTTGTAATCTGCCCACCTCAGCCTCCCAAAGTGCTGGAATTACAGGCATGAACCACTGCACCCGGCCAATTATTTTTTAATCTAATCTGAACTTTAACTGATTAGTGCATTTTTATTTGTACTGATGTATTTGGATTTATTCCTTCCCACCTTATTTTGTGCTTTTTATGTTTTTTTCTTCCACTTTTTTTTTTTTTTTCCTTTGGAATAAAAAATGGTTTTTAATTCCACCCTCACCCCTCTCCCTGTCTTCCTTGTTTTGGGGAATTGCCTTGGAATATTACATCCGTTCTTAAAAGTGTAATCTTTATCTTCCACTCTAATTGAGAGTCTTGGAACTCTCTAAGCCACCCCTGTTGCAACTTTCATGTTAAAATCATTCAGTATTTTAGTTATAGCTTGTGATTTTTAACCTTAAAATTAGACCTTGAGCTGGACTCAGTGGTGCACACCTGTAGTTCTGGCTGCTGAATGGCTGAGGCCGGAGGAGCCCTTGAGGCCGGGAGTTAGAGGCTGCAGTGCACTGCAATTGTGCCCGTGACTAGCCACTGCACTCCAGCCTGGGCAACACAGTGAGACACCGTCTGTTAGAAAAAAAAATTAGACCTTGTGATTCTTACTGTTTTTGTAGATTACTGTTGGTTTAGATTTACTTTATATGTTAGAAGTGTGTCTTTACTCATTATTATTTACTTTACTCATATTCTCGCATCTCAGACCTTTCACCTAGAATAATTTTCCTTCTTTCTGAAGCATATCCTTTGATGTTCCTCCAGTGACATCTGTTAATGGCAAACTCATAGTTTACCTTTATCAAAAATATTTTCAATTCATTCTGTACAGTTGATTTTATATGTACATAATTCTGAGTTGTTTTTTTTTTCTTTTTTTTCCAGTACTTTGAAGAATTAGTCTACTGTCTTTTTACTTTTGTTACTACCGGGGAGAAATCTTTTGTCATTCCAATGTCATTCTTTTGGATATAATGTGACTGTTCTTTATGATTGCTTTTCTGCTGTGGTTAATTAAACTTTCAATTTTGAAATCAGTTGTAGATTGGCATGCAATCATAAGAAATAATACAGAGAGAATCTGTGTACCCTTTGCCTAGTTTCTCCCAGTGATACCATCTTGTAAGATTCTAGTATAGTATCACAACCTAGATGCTGACATGGACACAGTGGAGATACAGAAAATTTCCATCACTACACAGACCCCTCTTGCTATCCTTTTGTAGCCACATCTACTTCCCTGCCACTTCTGTTTTCTCCTTCACCTCTGTCGACCACTGATCTGTTCGCCATTCCTATAATTATGTCATTTCAAGTATTTTATATAAGTGGAATTCTGTATTATGTAGCCTTTTGGGGAGCCATTCATAATCCGGAAATACATAATCCCAAATGCCATGATCATGAAGGTTGAAACCCTGATAATCATAATCCCAAATATGTAATTCTGGAAAGAATAATTTTAAAAGCTTTTAAAAGATATTTATTTACATTTTGTTTGTTTGTTTTGAGATGGTCTCTCACTCCGTTGCCCAGGCTGCAGTGCAGTGGCACAGTCTCAGCTCACTGCAACCTCTGCCTTCCGGGTTCGAGTGTTTCTCCTGCCACAGCCTTCCATGTAGCTGGAACTACAGGTGTGCACCACCGCACCCAGCTGATTTTTGTATTTTTAGTAGAGATGGGGTTTCACCATATTGGCCAGGCTGGTCTCAAACCCCTGACTTTGGGTTATTTCTTTTTTTTTTTGAGACAGAGTCTCGCTCTGTCGCCCAGGCTGGAGTGCAGTGATGCAATCTGGGCTCACTGCAAGCTCCGCCTCCTGGGTTCACGCCATCCTCCTGCCTTAGCCTCCCGAGTAGCTGGGACTACAGGTGCCCGCCACCACGCCCTGCTAATTTTTTTTTAGTATTTTTAGTAGAGACGGGGTTTCACCGTGTTAGTGAGGATGGTCTTGATCTCCTGACCTTGTGATCCTCCCGCCTCGACTTCCCAAAGTACTGGGATTACAGGTGTGAGCCACCACGCCTAGCTGGTTACTTACATTTTTAAAAGAGGATTTGAGAAATACAAACACAGGCCACTTTACACAATAAAATAGGCAGCAATAACATACATATTTTTGCAAGCATAAACAGCTCTCAGTTCTACTAATGACAGTCACATGGATATGACAGTTATGAATGGATGAGTGGTATTTATAAAGAAATAGATCAAAAAGGGAAATGTATCAATGCATAGCCCTATGGTTGGTAATTGTGTGTGCTCAGCTTTGTAACTGCAGTCATTTGAAATACTCTAAGAACAACCAATGTCTTCTACCGGCTTCACTCAGATGCTAATCTCTGGAAACACTTGCACAGACACACTCAAAACTTTAATAAGTTTCTAGGTATTCCTTAATCCAATCAACTTGACACCTAAAATTAAGTCCCAAAGACCACCTCTTAACTTGGCACCCACACATACCTCCTTAAACCGTACTTAATTTCCAAATAAAGACAATGAGAAAGTTGTAGTTCTACCTAACATGATGCCAGTATCCTCTGACTGTGATTTTTGGGATTTTAGACATAATGGATTTTAGATTAGGCATTTTGATCTTTTGGGATTTCACCATTCAGAATTAAGGTGTTCGAGAATTAAGGTGTCTTACAGGATTATAAACCAAACCCCTTTTTGGGATTGGGTTAGTTTTGCTCCAGTCAGCCTCATTCTTCAGAGATTCTTCCAGGTTGTTGCTGTATCAATAGTTCACTTTTATTTTGTTTTGTTTTATTTATTTACTTATTTATTTATTTGGGACGGCGCCTCGTTTTCTTGCCCAGGCTGGAGTGCAGTGGCGCGATCTCAGCTCACTGCAACCTCTGCCTCCTGGGTTCAAGCAATTCTCCTGCCTCAGCCTCCCAAGTAGCTGGGATTACAAGGGTGCACCACTATGCCCGGCTAATTTTTATATTTTTAGTGGAGATGGGGTTTCGCCATGTTGGCCAGGCTGGTCTCGAACTCCTGACCTCAGGTGATCCACCCGCCTCAGCCTCCCAAAGTGCTAGGATTACAAGTGTGAGCCACTGCGCCTGGCCAATAGTTCACTTTTATTGTTGAGTAGTATTTTATGGTATGAATATGAATATACTATAGTTTGTTTAACCATTCACCCATTGAAGGACATCTGGGTTGTTTACAGTTTGGGACCATAATGAATAAAGCTGCTGTTAGTTTCTTTGTGAACACAGTCTTCATTTCTTCTGGATAACTGCCCAGTAGTGCAGTTGTTAGGTCATATGATAATTGCGTATTTAAAGAAACTGCTGAACTGTTTTCCAGGGTGAGTCAGACTGCTTTACATTCCCACCAAGAACATATGGGTGATCCACTTCATTCGCATTCTCAGCAACATTTAGTTGTGTCTCTGTGTTTTATTTTAGGCATTCTGGTAGGTAAATAGTGATAGGTATGTAACTTATTCTGGTTTTAATTTTTATTTTATTGGTAATGTTGTTGAGTATCTTTTCATGTACTCATTTTGCCATCTGCATATCCTGTTAGGTGAAATGTTACTTTGTATCTAATTGGATTTTTAGTTTTTTTATTTTTGAATTTTGAGAGCTCTTAATGTATTCTACATACTAGTTCTTTGTCAGATATGCTGCTTGCAGCTGTTTCCTCCCAATGTATAGCTTGTCTTTCTTTTTCTTTTTTAAGACAGTCTTGTTCTGTCACTCAGGCTGGAGTACAGTGGTGTGGTCACAGTTCACTGCAACCTCAACCTCCAGGGCTCAAGCAATCCTCCCACCTCAGCCTCTTAGTGGCTGGGAATACAAGTGCCTGCCACCACACCCAGCTATTTTTTTTTTTTTTTTTTTTAATTATTAGTGGAGACAAGGTCCCTATGTTGCCCAGGCTGGTCTCAAACTCCTGGTCTCAAGCAATTCTCCCTCGTTGGCCTTCCAAAATGCTGGGATTACGAGCCACCATGCCTAGCCTCCAACGTATGGCCTATCTTTTAATCTTCTTAACAGAGTTTTGTAGAGTACAAGATTTTAATTTTTCTGCAGTTTATCAGTTTTTCCTTTTATGGATTGTGCTTTTGGTGTCAAAAGTAAGAACTCTGCCGAGCACTAGCTTCTGAAAATTTTTCTCATACTTTTAATTTTTTTTCTAAAATTTCTCTAGTTTTACATTAAGTCTGTGATCCACTTTGAGATTTTGCTTATGAACATCCACTTGTACTGGCACTATTTGTTGAAAAAGGTCTCTGGCTGCTTTTAAGGTTTTCCTTTGTCTTCAGTATTCTAGAATTCCACTATAATGTGTCTAGTTGGGATTTCCTTTATCTTTCTTGTTATATCCTGTGTCTGATGGCTTCATGTTTTTTATTATTCTGGAAACTTCTCTGCCATTTTCTCTTCAAATAGTCTCTCTCCACGTTATATCTATTATTTACTTTTGTAATCTTAGTCAGTTTTATGTAAGGCTTTCTCATTTTGTTCTTTGTATCTTAACTTATGTTTTCCAGATAGTGCATTCTGAATAATTGTTTCAGGTCTATATTCCAGGTCACCCGTTCTTTTTCATATAAGCCCAGTCTCCTATTTAACCCATCCACTGAATTTTTAATTTCAGTAATTTTTTTTAGGAGTTCTGTTTGATTCTTTCTTGAATTTGCCTGGTTATTTTTGACTTTCTGTTGTTCTTTGCTCATGTATTTCTACTCTGTTTTATTTACATAATTGTATTGTGTTTTTGATAATTCCAGTATCTTAATTTCTTAAGAATTAAAAAAGTTTTTCTGCTGACCCTTGTGCATAGTGGCTTATTTCCTTGTGTGTTTCAGATTTTTTTTCCCCTTAAATTGGGAGGACATACTTTGGGACTCATAAGGTACCTAAAATGAAGATGCCTTTCTCCAGAGAGGATGCATATTTACCTTTCAAAATCCAGGTGATGCAATCACTTGAGGCTACGTTCATTTCTGGCTTGGACTTTCTCTGTGCAAGCATAATGTATTTTTTGTTGTTGTTTTGTTTTTTTTTTTGTTTTGTTTTGTTTTGTTTTTGAGACGGAGTCTCGCTCTGTCGCCCAGGCTAGAGTGCAGTGGCCGGATCTCGGCTCACTGCAAGCTCCGCCTCCCGGGTTCACGCCATTCTCCTGCCTCAGCCTCCCGAGTAGCTGGGACTACAGGCGCCCGCCACCTCGCCAGGCTAGTTTTTTGTATTTTTTAGTAGAGATGGGGTTTCACCGTGTTAGCCAGGATGGTCTCGATCTCCTGACCTCGTGATCCACCCGTCTTGGCCTCCCAAAGTGCTGGGATTACAGGCTTGAGCCACCACGCCCGGCCGCATAATGTATTTTTGAACCCTAGACCTTGATGAAAGTTGACAAAATATCAAGGAAAATGTATCTAGCATTAAGATCTCCCATCTATACCCCCATCATTGCAGAACTGGGTAAAGTGCAGGTGTTTTTTTTTGTTCTTTGTTTTTCGAGATGGAGTCTCGCCCTGTCACCCAGGCTTGAGGGCAGTGGTGCGATCTTGGCTCACTGCAACCTCCGCCTCCACCTCCCAGGTTCAAGTCTCCTGCCTCAGCCTCCCGAGTAGCTGGGACTACAAGTGCCTTCCACCACGCCCGGCTAATTTTTGTATTTTTAGTAGAGATGGGGTTTTACCATATTGGCCAGGCTGGTCTCGAACTTCTGACCTTGTGATCCACCCGCCTCGGCCTCCCAAAGTTCTGGAATTACAGGCGTGAGCTACTGTGTCCAGCCTTAGGTGGTTTTTTTTTCCCCTAGCCCAGTCTTTCTCTGAAGAATTTTTTCTGGGTGAGCTCTTCTATTATAGTCTCCTGGCTTCATGTGAAGATCTTAGGCTCAGCTTCCCAGTTCTCTTTTAGGTCCAAAGCCTCGTCTTTATAAATATCCCTCATCACTGTGACCTGAAGTCCTTAGTCCCTAGCGGTGCAGGCCGGGGCATCCTCGCTAGTGGCCTGCTTACCATTTTGTTAATATATTTGTGAGTCATGAGGAATTTCCCTGTCTTGCAGTCTCATCAATGCATGGAAAAGTATGATTGCTGGCCAGGCGTGGTGGCTCATGCCTGTAAACGCAGCACTTTGGGAGGCTGAGGTGGACAGGTCACCTGAGATCAGGAGTTCAAGACCAGCCTGGCCAATATGGCAAAACCCTGTCTCTACTAAAAATACAAAAAATTAGCTGGGCGTGGTGGTGCATGCCTGCAATTCCAGCTACTTGGGAGGCTGAGTCAGAAGAATTTCTTGAACCCGGGAGGCGGAAGTTGCAGCGAGCCGAGATCACGCCATTGCACTTCAGCCTGGGCAACAAAAGTGAAACTCCATCTCAAAATAAATAAGTGAAGTATAATTGCTGTAATTTATCCAGCATGTGGATGTTGTATGGAGGAGGTGGGAGGGGGTGGTTACAATTCAGAATATCTAGTTCACCATACAGCTAAGAGCAACTGTCTCCCTGCTATTGTACGTAATTCTTAGCCATGAATAGAAAACATTTTAAATACATAAGAAACTATCACTCTGAATATAGAAAAATATGTACTGTTCATACAGAAGATTCTAAAATGTAGTCTGAAAGAATGAATGCCCAAGGGAGAAATGCTGGTTGCAGGTGATGGGGCCATGACAGGAAATGACCTCCCCACACCTGAAGCTTGAATTCAGTAGATCCAGTGGGAAAAATCAAGGTAGTAAAAATGTTTGAACCTATCATTTCAAGACAAAACTTTCCTTAATTGCAAATGCTGCAATTAGGTATGAGAAACTGGTTTTAACAAAGATGTGTGTACAGAAATGTAGTGTTTATCATGCGTCCTGGATCAGATACAGCGCAGTCTTGGCTTCATGATACTACTACTAATCTACGGTAAAGTGGCCATGTTTCCTATTTCTTCTGTTTTGCTTCTCTAGGTTTTAGGTGAACTCTTAAAACCAGTCTCCATTTATATATTCTACTGGCTTTTGCTAACCTGTCCCTGCCAACCCCTCCCACAAAGAAAGATTGAGTGAGCTCTTGGTAGTCAGATTTTTTTTATGTTAAAAAGCTGTTTGGGGCCGGGTATGGTGGCTCACCTGTGATCCCAGCACTTTGGGAGGCCGAGGCAGGCGGATCACCTGAGGTCAGGAGTTCGAGACCAACCTGGCCAACATGGTGAACCTCTGTCTCTACTAAAAATACAAAAATTAGCAGGGAATGGTGGCAGGCACCTGTAATCCCAGCTACTCGAGAGGCTGAGGCAGGAGAATTGCTTGAACCCGGGAGGTGGAGGTTGCAGTGAGCAGAGATCGTGCCAGCACTCCGGCCTGGATGCCAAGTGGAAATGCATCTCAAAAACAAAAAATTAAAAATTAAAAAAACACCAAAACTATTTGGAGCCTAAAATTTCTCAGTTATTACAACCTCACTGTAAGGTTTCAGCTTAATCTTTCTTACCGGTTGAATTTTCAAAGATTTTGATTAGAACTATTAAAGGCTAAATAAAAGAAAGTTTAAATACACTCAGCAATCATACTTTTACAAGTGTCTTTTAATAAATTGGTTGCTTTTTAGTTACTGAAAAATATATATCATCTTTGTTTTCCACTCATCATAAAAACATTTAATCTTAAGTGACATTTCTTACCCATCTAGACTGAGTCACAAAGAATGCATAATAGATAGTAAAATCGAAATCACAGGAACCTTACCTTTCAGTGGCTGTTGCTATGAAACCATGTTTTGATGGGAAATTTGAGAGAACCCTGGGCTTCCTGTTATTAAATGACAGAATGTGGAGATCCCCTTCATTTTCAAATTTTTTTTTTTTTTTTTTTTTTTCATGACGGAGTCTCGCTCTTGCCACCCAGGCTGGAGTGCAATGGTGTGATCTTGGCTCACCACAACCTCCGCCTCCCAGGTTCAAGTGATTCTCCTGCCTCAGCCTCCCAAGTAGCTTGGATTACAGGCACCTGCCATCATGCCCTGCTAATTTTTGTTATTTTCAGTAGAGATGGGGTTTCACCATGTTGGCCAGGCTGGTCTTGAACTCCTGACCTCAAGTGATCCACCAGCCTCCCAAAGTGCTGGGATTATAGGCATGAGCCACCATGCCCAGCCCAAAACTCTTTTTAAAGCAAGTCATTTTAATTACTCTTCTGCTAATGGGAAAATCTATGGTCTTACCCGATTTTACCCACACTTGACTACTAATTAGGCTTAATTTTGCTAGGGGCACTGTCAAGAGTTGACAATTTTATGTTTTTGCCTCCTCTGCTATTCCTTGTTCATTGAATGGGCAGATGGGCAGGGTTTTTGAGTGACATTTTTATGGACAATTAAAAAGTTGTATTGGCCGGACACGGTGGCTCACACTTATAATCTCAGCACTCTGGGAGGCTGAGGCACTGATCCACCTCAAGTGGATCACTTGAGGTCAGGAGTTTGAGATGAGCCTGGCCAACATGGTGAAACCTCATTTTTACTACAAAAATTAGTCAGGTGTGGTGGTGCATGCCTATAATCCCAGCTAATTGGGAGGCTGAGGCAGGAGAATCACTTGAACCCAGGAGGCGGAGGCAGCAGTGAGCTGAGATTGCGTCATTGCACTCCAGCCTGGGCAATAGAGCAAGATTCAGTCTCAAAAAAAAAAAAAAAGTTGTATTGCTGTTATTTACTTACATGAGTAGAGTACTAGGAAGCTGGACACACAAAGGTTGCAAATACAGTATCATTCTAGCAAGAGAGTTTGTATAAAAAGAGAAGTTAGGCAATGCTTCTTTGCTGCTGTGAATCTAGAACAAGACCAGTGACCTCTGGCTTCTGAAAAAGAGAAAAGTTGTGTTTGCTTGGTTTGGTGGAGAGAGCTGGGGAAACCTGAGTCAGGAACAAAGGCATATGAAGGTGGTAACAAGCCAGGTGCAGAGGGAGAGCAGGGTGGTGTCTGACTACCGCCGAGGCTGGGAAGGCAATGAATGTCAGGAGGGACGAGGAAATCGGGAAGGGGAGAGTCCCAAATGCAAAATTGAGAAGCTTGGATTTGCTTTGCCAGGCCCCCAGAAGAAAGTGGCACTGGGATAGTTGAGAAAAGTTACTCTGGGCGTTGTATGTAGGACCTTTACCATGGGTTGGCACCACATTCCTCACGTGGCATTGAACATGATTTCATTCAATACTGATTCCACACATCACCCCAAATGCAGACATACATCGAGCAGGCTTCCCAGAGGAGATGATGCACATGCTGAGGACTTCTCTTCTGCTTTTGATATCCAAGTTGGTGCATTGCTAGAACATAGAATGGGCGCAACAACAACAACGTTAAAGTCATACAGTCTTTGTTACCTAATCACTCATTTGGCATCACAGAAATAATACCAGTATCTTCAGCATGACCAGGGATGGATGTGGTTTTAGTAAAACTGATACGGTGTAAGCAGGATCAGAATGGAGCCCACAAGGTCAACCGTGGCCTGTGCTGCATTCATGGGCTGACCTGGAAGCATCTTGGGCACAGGCTCTTTGTTGGATTCATGGCATGTCTGGCACGCAGGAGAGAGTGCCTCACATACAGCAGGAAAGTAGCCTCAAAAACACTGCAATCTCAGCAGGCGGCAGTGCGCACTTGTACCTTCACGATAAGTGATGCTTCATTGCTGCATTGATCATTTTCTTTTTCTTTTTTTTTTTTTTTTGAGACGGAGTCTTGCTCTGTAGCCCGGGCTGGAGTGCAGTGGCCGGATCTCAGCTCACTGCAAGCTCCACCTCCCGGGTTTGCGCCATTCTCCTGCCTCAGCCTCCGGAGTAGCTGGGACTACAGGCGCCCGCCACCTCGCCCGGCTAGTTTTTTGTATTTTTAGTAGAGACGGGGTTTCACCGTGTTAGCCAGGATGGTCTCGATCTCCTGACCTCGTGATCCGCCCGTCTCGGCCTCCCAAAGTGCTGGGATTACAGGCTTGAGCCACCGCGCCTGGCCGCATTGATCATTTTCTACTGGTCACTCTCTAAGAACACACCAAAAACACACACTCATGGTCTTTTCCCCTGGCATATGCTTATAGGAAATAACACGACAGGCATGACCATGATACGTGCTTAATTTTTAGGTCTGTCCTAGATCTCCCTCTCACTGCACAACCCCAGGACGGGCAGGCACAGGCAACACTGCATCACGTGCAGACAGCTGCCCCATGGCCTGCCAACCCATCCTTCAGGCTCAAGGATTCACTCCATAGCTCTTTCACTGTCTTCCCATTAGACAGCCAGAGTGTGCTTAGCTGTGAGTAAATCGTTATCACAACCAAGAACTCTGAGGGAAAGTGTTTGTGGGCTCCAGGGGTGTATTAGTTTCCTGGGACCATCACAACAAACTACCACAAGCAGGGTGACTTAAGACAAGGCCGGGTTGGCCGGGCGCGGTGGCTCAAGCCTGTAATCCCAGCACTTTGGGAGGCCGAGGCGGGTGGATCACGAGGTCAGGAGATCGAGACCATCCTGGCTAACATGGTGAAACCCCGTCTCTACTAAAAAATACAAAAAACTAGCCGGGCGTGGTGGCGGGCGCCTGTAATCCCAGCTACTCAGAGGCTGAGGCAGGAGAATGGCGTGAACCTGGGAGGCGGAGCTTGCAGTGAGCGGAGATCCCGCCACTGCACTCCAGCCTGGGTGACACAGAGCGAGACTCCGTCTCAAAAAAAAAAAAAAAAGACAAGGCCGGGCATGGTGGCTCACACCTGTAATCCCAGCACTTTGGGAGACCAAGGTGGGAGGATTGCTTGAGGCCAGGAGTTCAAGACCAGCCTGAGTAACATAAGAAGACCCCATGTCTACAAAAATGAAGGAATTAACCAGGTGTGGTGGTGCATACATGTAGTCGTAGCTACTCAGGAGGCCGAGGCAGGAGGATTGCTTGAGTTCAGGAGTTTGAGGTCACAGTGAGCTGATTGTGCCACTGTACTTCAGCCTGGGTGGCAGAGTGAGATTCTGTTTCAAACAAAACAAAGCAAAACAAAATCTATCATCTCACAGTTCTGCAGGCTGGAAGTCTGAATCAAGCTGTCATCAGAGCCATGCTCACTCTGAAGGCTCTAGGGAAGAATCCTTCCTTGCCTCTTCCTAGCTTCTCATGGCGTTCGCTGGCTTATAGCTGTATCATCCTCATCTCTGCCTCTGTCTTCACATTGCCTTCCTCCCTGCGACTCCCTCCAAATTTCTCAGTGCTTTCTTTTAAAAAGACACCCCAGCTGGGCACAGTGGCTCCTGCCTGTAATCCCAGCACTTTGGGAGGCCGAGGCAGGTGGATCACCTGAGGTCAGGAGATTGAGACCAACCTGGCCAACATGGAGAAACCCTGTCTCTACTGAAAATACAAAAAATTAGCTGGGCGTGGTGGTGGGTGCCTGTAATCCCAGCTACTCGGGAGGCTGAGGCAGGAGAATCGCTTGAACTTGGGAGGCAGATGTTGCAGTGAGCTGAGATCACGCCATCGCACTCCAGCCTGGGGGACAAGAGCAAGACTTAGTCTTAAAAAAAAAGAAAAAGACACCTGTCATTGGGTCATTGGATTTAGGGCTCACTCTCATCCAGCATGAACACTTCTTAACTTGATTTTATCTGCAAAGACTCTATTTCCAAATAAAGTCACATTCACAGATATTGGAGGTTAGGACTTGAACATATCTTTTTGGGGGCACAATTTAACCATTTAACCCACTACAGGGTGTAAGGTGCTTGCAGAGCTCAAGAAAAACTACCCAGCACTTTGGCTAGAGGTTAGCAAAGATGTTGAGCAGATACTGAGTTGAGCCTTAGAGGCCAACTTTCTAAACATAGAATGTTGCAGGCATTCAAATGTGACCACTTGTAAGCCCACATCATTAGCCCAGGAGTTGGTGTTTCATGTTAACATGCGATCATCACTCATTCTTTGCCTTCAACCCAAGGTTCCTCTACCTGTTTCCCATAGTGCTCATGTCTTTTCATTCAGTCTCTCTTCCTAGCAATGGGTAGCGTGTTAGTACAGGCCATCTTAGAGTTCCCTAGGGGCTTTTTGTAAGAGAACTATAGCTTCCAGAAAAATGGGTCTCTATACACCAGGCACTCTTCTAAGTACTTTACAGACACTAATTCCTGTAATTCTTACAGTATCCTTATGAGGTGGGTAAGATTATTTATTCCCATTTTACATATTAGGAAACCGAAGTACAGAGGTTAGATAATTTGCTCGAAGTTACACAGTTAGTAAGTAGCAGAGCACTCTGGCTTCAAGTTCATGACACCAAACTGCCTGCCATTATAAGCTTGGATTCTTTCCCTACCAAGATATGCAAAAAAAGAAAAAAAGAAACAATAAAAAAGAGCTTAGATTATTTCTCATACTATTTATCAAAATAAATTCTAGGTCATGATTAAAGACCTGAATGTAAAAAATAAAACGTGGGGTGGGCATTGTGGCTCATGCCTGTAATCCCAGCACTTTGGGGGGATCACTTGAGCCCAGGAGTTTGAGACCAGCCTGGGCAAGATGATGCTTCTGCAAAAATTGAAAACATTAGCTGGGTGTGGTGGTGCACCCCTGCTAGTACAGTCCCAGCTACTTGGCTGGGAGGATGGCTTGAGCCCAGGAGTTCAAGGCTGCAGTGAACTGTGATTATGACAGTGCACTCCAGCCTGAGCAACAAAGACCCTATCTCAAGACAAATGAACAAAATAAATATATAAACATTAATACGAATAAAAAGAAAAAAGTCTACAGAATAGGAAAATGGGCAATGGAAGGGTGAAAAAGGAAAATTGCAATGCCAAGAAACATATAAAAAGATCCTTAAGTTCACTATGAACCAAGGAAATGAAAGTTAAAATAATCATGATATACCATTTCTCACACATCAGATTAGCAGAAAGCACTGAGATTGTCTCAATCCCAGATGTTGGCAGGATATGGAGGAATGGGGACCCCCCCACCATGCTGCTGGTGAACCAGTCATTGGAGAGCAGCTGAGTAGTTTCTAGTGGGGCCTAACCCACGAGTGTCCATGTCACCACTGCAAATAGCTCTATATACTCTCTTTTAGCTCACTGGAAAAACAGGTTACACAACAATGATATTCATGATGTTCACTGATGCTGTAGATAGAAGGGGACAGGCAAGCCACGGGGTCCCCTCCTGGACCCATGGATGGGCTTCCCAGTCTCCAGGACAAATGTTATCTCTCTGGGCATCTGTGTCTTCCTCTGTGGTGACGGTCTGTACCCACACGTCTGCCATCCACCATCTCAGCATCTCTGGACTGCTTCCTGAAAGCACAGACCTCAGTCTCACCACAAGGGCCAGAATGGGCAGAAATAGCCTTGGGACAGATCCAACAATTTTAGACAAGGTAGAAGAAAGTATGTGAGGCTCACTGCCCCACTCTCTTCTCAGTGCTCTAATAGTGTCCAGAGATGTGTGGACATTGGCCCCACTGCCACAGCAAGAGGGAAGCCATGGCCTTCTCTCTCTCCTTTTTTTTTTTTTTTTTTGAGATGGAGTCTCACTCCGTTGCCCAGGCTGGAGTGCAGTGGCACGATCTTGGCTCACTACAACCTCTGCCTCTCAGGTTCAAGTGATTCTCCTGCCTCAGCTTCCCGAGTAGCTGGGACTACAGGCATGCATCACCATGCCCGGCTAATTGTTGCATTTTTAATAGAAGCGGGGTTACACTCTGTTGGCCAGGCTGGTCTTGAACTCCTGACCTCACGATCCACTTGCCTCAGCCTCCCAAAGTGCTGGGATTACAGGTGTGAGCCACCGCACCCGGCCGCCATTGCCTTCTCTTACATCTCTTACATCTCTTAGAGGCAGAGCCTAGTTTTGGTTCAGTGATGTTGTAGCTAAACTTGTTGTTACCCCTGGAAGGCCTTACTTTTTGCTCAAGTGTGGAATAAATATCCTCAACAATGATTTCATTCTTCCAGCTTCTCAGAGTCATGGCAGCAAAATCATTTTAGCTGTGGAGGATTCAAGATGAGGTTTCTCTAAATCAGATACTGTAAAAAGACTGTAGCATGGCTCTTTTCTTAAATTGAATAACCATTTTTCTGCCCTAAATAATGTCTCCAAAATTTAAGGCAGAATTTTGGGGGCCTCCACCAAATGCTTGTTGTCTGCTAGTTGAGCCAATTCCAGAATCTCTTTTGAGAAGCAGTAGGTGCTGCCCACTGTGGCCCCTGTCCTGTGCAGGCATGCCTGCTCACCTGGGGCTGAGTACACATCGGGATTCCTAAATTTCATTGCCCAGGTTCATCTTTTCTTAAATGCACAGCCAGGTTGCACTTAGCAATATCCTCACAGAGTTTCCTCTTTGATAGGTTGCTATCTCATACCTGCAAAAAATGTGGCTCAGTCATCTAGTGTTTGAAAGAGATCATCCAGGGAAGCCATTGCACTATGTGTCTCTGAGTTCTGTTGCTTTATTTGGTTAGACGATCAGAGAGCAAGGCTCTTGGACAGTGGTAGCTCATTTCCCCGTAGAAACGCCTTCCTTTGAGTTGAGGTATGAGGTTATACCCTCAGCTTTTACTGGGGCTTGTGGTGAAGAATGGGCATTTGAAGACCAACATGGCATCTTCTACAGGACTTGAGCTGAAGATATTAACTGATTTCTTACTTAATGTAAGGACTTAGATCTCTCCTTCTTTTTTTTCAGACAGAATTTCACTCTTGTTGCCCAGGCTGGAGTGCAATGGTTTGATCTTGGCTCACTGCAACCTCCATCTCCCGGGTTCAAATGATTCTCTTGCCTCAGCCTCCCGAGTAGCTGGGATTACAGGCACCCACCACTACGCCCAGCTGATTTTTGTACTTTTAGGAGAGACGGGGTTTCTCCATGTTGACCATATTGGCCAGGCTGGTCTCGAACTCCTGACCTCAGGTGATTCACCTGCCTTGGCCTCTCAAAGTGCTGGGATTAGAGGCGTGAGCCACCACACCCAACCAATCTCTCCTAAAATTTAACATCAGGAATGTATTTATTTCTCTTGGAAACTCTGCATCCTTTTTTATGGTTTTGGGAGCTTGGAGGCAACATGCGGTTGTGTAAAGCATGTTTTTGAGCCTGATGGCCCTGGGTTTCCATCTTCACTCAACCACTTAATGAGTGAATGGGTGCAGGTTGGCTACCGTTTCTCAACCCCAATGACCTCATCTGGAAATGGGAATAATTATTCCAATGCCATTGAGCTGTTGTGGGGATTAGGATACTTTGATGTAAACTGCCATGTATATCATTGGTGCTAAATAAATAGGAGTTGTCGACCATGTGTGGTGGCTCATGCCTGTAATTCCAGCACTTTGGGAAGCCGAAGTGGGCAGATCATGAGGTCAGGAGTTTGAGACCAGCCTGGCCAACATGTTCAAACCCCGTCTCTACTAAAAATACAAAAATTAGCCGGGTATGGTGGCATGCACCTGTAATCCCAGCTACATGGGAGGCTGAGACAAGAGGATTACTTGAACCCAGGAGGCGGAGGTTGCAGTGAGCTGAGATCACACCACTGCACTCCAGACTGGGCGGCAGAGCGAGACTCCATCTCAAACAAACAAACAACAACAACAAAAGAAACAAATGGGAGCTGTTACTTGAAAATCCATTGTACCAGAAAATTTCAAAGCTAGAATTAGTGTTCTAATGCAGTGACTACTCTAATCTAGCTTTCTAGTATGATAGTCTTTTTTTCTTGTAAGGATTTCTGATTGAACTTTTAAAAAAAATTATTTATTTGTTTTTGAGGCAGGATCTCACTCTGTCACCCAGGCTGGAGTGCAGTAGTGCGATCACAGCTCACTACAGCCTCAACCTCCCGGGCTCAAGCAATCCATCTCAGCCTCCAGAGTGACTGGGACCACAGGTGTGTGCCATCATGCCTGGCTAATTTTTGTACTTTTTGTAGAACTGGGGTTTGGCCATATTGCCCAGGCTGGTCTTGAACTCCTGGGCTCAAGCAATCCTCCCGCCTTGGCCTCCCAGAGTGCTGGGATTACAGGCATGAGACACTGCACCTGGCCTTATTTATTATTTTAATTATTCCATTCTCTATGTGTTTTAATCTACACAGCTTCCCATTTTCTTTGGGAGACGGGTGGTGAATAAATAAATAGAGCTACACATTCCAGTTACCTTGTGCCATTCTTACCTCCCTAGCACCAACACCTGGGTTCTAAACCCACCTTGGCCAGCTGGTCGACTGTGTGTCCTTGAGCAAGTTGCTGCCTGAGACACGGAGGCCTTTTGGGAGGTGGGCTACTGTGTGGGTTGATTGTGTTCTTTCCTCTTCTTCTGACACCTGATGAGCATCGGCAAATTGAGGAAATCATTTCAGAGTTCTGGGTCTGTTGCCTGTACCTGGTGTGGCTGGCGGCCAGGCAGCCTGCAGAATGCTGCGGTCAGGTGGGGCCAGACTTCTGGGTCAGACCTCCCCTGCCACAGTGGGAGAGAAGCTACCACCCACGCCCTGCAGGGCAGCAGTAGGGAGCCACAGGGCCATGTTATCTCTGACACAGGCTAGTGCCTTAGTCCCTAGTCAGGAGGACTTCGTGACTTGCTTGGAATTCCCCTTCATGAAGGCAGGGACAGAGTCCTGCCTGCACCACGTCCCCATATGTACCCGTATCCCCGTAGCCATCTCTGCTCTCTCTCTTGCCCTGACACTCTTCCTCCTGCAAGCTATGTTTGTGTCCAGCTGTGAGTACCGACTTTCCCCAGGAGCAGCTAGAATCTGATCATCTTCTCAGCTGGAGGCAGGAGAACTTCTGTTCCAAGTGGGTTCTCCCCCTCGGACTCTGAATGCTGTTCTTCTCATGGTGCCTCTCCTGGCTTTGCTGTGCAGCCAACCCCAGCCGCCCTCACGGAGACTTGCTGCCCTCACGGAGGGTTCGTTTTGCATGTGGTTGCTGAACTTTGATTCTGTGACTCATGCTGAGGCGTAAACTTTAAGTCACCCCCCCCATTTAATTGCTTTCTTCCTTTCCTTTTTTTTTTCTTAAAAAAAAAAAAAAAACAAAACCCAAAGCATAACTACTTTTGCAGCTGAACGTGACTGTGGCGTGCAGGAAGTGGAGCATTGGCATGAAGTGGCTCCCAGTGGCTGTGTGGCGCACGCCAGCTGCCCTCCTCTGACTCCACTGGTACCTGGAGGCCTGGCCTCACTGGTGGGAGAACACGGGTGTGAAGGCTGCTGGTGACTGGGCCAGCATCCACTGTGAAGACCGGAGGGACACACCCCGCTGGTGAGTGCATGTCCCCTGGCTGTCAGTCAGTGAGGCCAACACCACGCAGACTGGAGTCCAGGGGTGGACGAGAGAGGCTGGAACCCTGGGGCAGGGGCGGGAGGAGGGCTGTTAGAGAACAGTCCTCGGGGGAGTGTGACCCTGAACAATCTGATTTCTCACACTCTAAATTATTTTAAGTGCTAAATAAAAAAATAAGATAACCGTCTTTAATTTCATTTAGGTGAAATCCTTGCTCATTTTAGCAAAATTGTGCTTAATTTCCGGATGAGTTTTTTGGGGGAAAGATTAAACAGAGGAAGCTCTTCAGTTTCAGTAAAACCTCCTTCAGATCCACTGTGGCCTTTGAAGATATTTACATGTTAGGAAATCAGAAAGAGTAGAGCTCTCAGGCGCGTTTGAGCCCTGTCACCATGCTCATGAGAGCATCTTCCAGACTAGTTATCATCTACGGGAAGCCTAGTTTCCAGGCTGAATGCAGTCAGGAACTTTTGGTAGTGTCTCTTACAGAGGATGCCTCTGTGGGCTTCATGAAGGCTAATGAGGAAACTGAACTAAATCTTAATCTGACTGCAGTGAAGACAAATTCCCTGCTTCCATAAGAAACCTCAGCTGTGGCCCCCAAGATGATGAGCTTTTCTCTAAGGCCAGGCGATGCCAATCACGGGGTGCCCATCGCTGACACATGAGCAGGCTGGGGTGTGGACTACGGTAGAGTTGCTCCGGGATGTGGATCAGGGCTTAAATGCTTGTGTGTCCACCTTAGAGAGACCATCACAGTGCAGAAGAGCAGGGGACAAGTTTGAGAAAGTAAAAGGCCAGGCCAGCACTCTTGTACACAGCAACATCACTCGCAGAGGCCCAGAGGCAGAGACAACCCAAGTATCCATCGAAGGGTGAATAGATAAACATGATGTGGTGTATACATACAAAGGAATGTTATTCAGCCTTAGAAATGAGAGAAATTGGCTGGGAGTGGTGGCTCACACCTGTAATTCCAGCACTTTGTGGGGCCAGGGAGGGAGGATCCCTTGAGGCCAGGGGTTTGAGACCAGCCTGGGCAACTTAGTTAGACCCCTGTCTCTCAAAAAATTTTAAAAAAACCCGCCAGGCATGGGGATGTGTGCTTGTAGTTCCAGCTACTCAGGAGGCTGAGGTGGGAGGATTGCTTGAGCCCGGGAGTTTGTATTGAAGATATAATGCTGAGCAAAATAAGCCGGTGACAAAAGGACAAATACTGAATGGTTCCACTCCTAAGAGCTGCCTAGAATCATCATATTTATTGAGACAGAACGTACAAAGGTGGGCGCCGGGGGCTGGGGACGGGAAATGGGAAGTTACTGTTTAATGAGCGGAGAGTTTCAGTTTTGCAGGCTGAAAAGAGATCTGGAGCTGGACCGTGGTGATGGTTGCACAGCAGTCTGAATGTGCTCCATGCTACTGATCTGTGCCCTTAAGATAGTTACAATGATACATTTTATGTTACATATAATTTACCACAATTTAAAGAAAATTTTTAAAAAGTACAAGTTCCCTTAAAAAAAAAAAAAAAAAAAAAAAGAAGGCCAGGCGAGAAACACTAGTCCCATGAACCACAGTCTTTGCCTCTCTGTGACTTCCTCAAAATCTAACTGACTGACAGCTCCACTGAGGGCCTCCAGCTCTGAGCTGAACCAGAAACTTTCTGCTTGGCCTCTGTGGAGAAGCTCAGGGCAGGAAACTTTCTCTTCACCCTGGTGGCTGAGTTCTGGAGGCCATAATGTCGTGGATTTCTGTGGAGCTGGCAGAGGTGACCCGGGAACAGACTTGGGGGGCAAGGGCGAGGTGTTGAGTGTGCTGGTCTTGGGACTGGGGTGGCTGTGGCCTGCTCCATGGTGCCTCATGGTGGCCGGTGGCCTTTGGGTGGCACCTGAGCAGCCCTGGGAAGTGCCTTCTGGCCTCGGTGAATCACCACCTTTGGGAGTCTGGTCTCCCCTATTTACAGTAGGGGCCTGGGTATGTCACCAAAGCTGCTCCTTGCCTCAGTTTCCTCCCCTGCACTGGGAATAATAAGGTAGTTCCCAGGACACTGAGGTTCCCACAGATGTGATAATATACAAGGAAGCGCCCATGGGAGCTGCCACTTCTCCCCCACCCTCCTTCTCTCCTCTTTGATTTTCTTTTCCTCAGGCCCTTCTAGTCAGAGGCTGCAGACTAGAACCTGGGACCCCTCCCTTGGATTGACTGATTCTAGAATGGACAGATCTGATCTGTTCCAGCCGTGGGGCCCCTGCTCTTCCAGGCCGCCCGAACCCACCGCCAGGGGCCCGCTCTGACCACAGGAAGCTGCTCCTGTGACCTCCCAGGGCCTTGCAGGGCCACTTGGAGGATTTCTAAGTGTTGTCGCTAATCATCTGGACAGTGTGTGACTTCCAGTCAGGATGGAGGAAGGAAACTGAAATGAAGTCGTTCAGACTTTCAGGTCTTCAAAATAGGAAGGAAGAAACGAGTCGCGGCTGGCAGAGCTGCAGCTCAGAGACCATCATGTCCTGGGGGAAGGCTGCGGCCCCAGGGCCTGGGGGGCTCCTAGGAGCAGCACCTCACCCTCACCCTGCTTCTTCCGTATTTAGAAGTTTTAAAAAGGAACCGAGTTGATTTTAAAGTCTCAAGGGAGAAAAAGGCTCTGAAGTAGATGCAGTCCTTCAGTTAGTTTAGTGTGAAAACAGCTCTCCTGGCCATGCTTTGCCCCTCAGTCTCCTCAGAAAACGGGCTGTGGGCTGTGGTCCGAGGGCCCCTAGGGGAACTGCCCCCAACTTTGGCTGGGCGGCTCTCCCTGCGCCCCCCAGGCGAAAGCCCCCAGTGTTTTCGTTTTGGAAATGTTCATGTTTCTGTCACATGGAGTGCAAAGACTTTCCTCAGAGCCGTTCCTTGGTAACCGAAGAGAAGTCACCTGACCCAGCTAACAAGATGCTGCCTGTGTCCTGACCACAACTCAAAACGACAAATTATTTTCGTCACTGCCGATCGTCTCCGCCATTTTACTAGCCATGCAGCCTTTACTTTCCAAGCCTCAGTTTCCTCACCAGCAGGAAGGGAACACTTGTATCTACCCCATCTTCCCACCAGGGGTAACGGGAAGGCCTTGGATACAAAGGCTGAGCCACGGCCGGGAGCGTGGCTCACATCTGTAATCCCAGCATTTTGGGAGGCGAGTGGATCATTTGAGGTCAGGAGTTCGAGACCAGCTTGACCTACATAGTGAAACCCCATGTCTACTAAAATACAAAAATTAGCTGGGCATGATGGCATGTGCCTGTAGTTTCAGCTACTCAGGAGGCTGAGGCAGGAAAATCGCTTGATAATCAGGAGGCAGAGGTTGCAGTGAGCAGTGAGCCAAGGTCGCACCATTACACTCCAGCCTTGGCAGCAGAGCAAGACTCTCTCTCAAAAAAAAAAAAAAAAAAAAAAAAAAGCTGAGCCACAGGAAGTGAACTTTTCTGTTCCTGTCGCCTGTTCCTTTCTTCTGTTCCTTTCTCTCTCTTAGTTCTCACCCTCTTTTCTTTCTTCCACATATCCTCCCTCTTCCCTTCTTTCTTTTTCTTCCCAATTAAAACAAATGTCACAGTGCCTGTGTGGGGAGGGATGGAGGTAGCCGGGCTGTCAGTGGTGGGAAGGCTTCTGAGAGGTGTGGCAGTGGGGTTTGCCTGTGAGGTAGATGTTCTGGGCGAGGGAAGAGCCTGACTGGAGGCCTTCTGGGCTCAGTGAGTGGCCCTGGTGTGAGGCTGGCCTGCCAGGCTGGGTGAATGTCCTCTTCTTTTATGGAGTCTGGGCCGCAGGTGGACCTCAGCTGAGGGGACAACTGTCCTGAGAGAGAAGGACTGGTCACCAGTCAGGGAGGAGGTAAGGCTGGGCTGGAGACAGGTGACCAAGAGCCTGGAGGGTGTGTTGGGCCCGGCTGTGATGATGGTGTGGAGTGTGACACGGCCCTTCTTCCTGCTTGGAAGAGCCAGTCTCTCTCCAGCACTTCCGTGGCCTTCTCTGCCCCTCAAAGGAAGATAAGACCTTCCTCACCAGTATTATTATTTTTTTTTTTCAGACAAAATTAATTTCACTCTTGTTGCCCAGGCTGGAGTGCAGTGGCGCAACCTTGACTCACCGCAATCTCCACCTCCTGGGTTCAAGTGATTCTCCTGCCTCAGCCTCCCGAGTAGCTGGGATTACAGGCATGCGCCACCATGCCCGGCTAATTTTGTATTTTTAGTAGAGGCAGGGTTTCTCCATGTTGGTCAGGCTGGTCTCGAACTCCCAACCTCATCCTCACCTGTATTTTGATAGCACATTTTTCTTTTTCTTTCTTACTTTGTTTTATTTTTTTGAGACAGGGTCTCAGTCTGCTGCCCAGGCTGGAGTGCAGTGGCACAATCATGGCTCACTGAAACCTTAAACTCCAGGCTCAATCAATCCTCCCACTTCAGCCTCCTGAGTAGCTGAGACTACAGGTGTGAGCCAACACGCCCAGCTAATTTTTTTTTGTATTTTTTGTGGAGTCAGGTTTTGCCATGTTGCCCAGGCTGGTCTTGAACTCCCGGTTCAAGTGATTCGCTCACCTTGGCCTCCCAAAGGGCTGGGATTACAGTCATAAGCCACTGTGCCCGGGCTCCAACTTTTATTTTAGGTTCAAGGATACGTGTGCAGGTTTGTTACATGGGTAAATTACATGTGGTGGGAGTTGGGTGTATAGATTATTTTGTTACTCAGGTAATGAGTTTAGTACCTGATAGGTGGTTTTTCAATCCTTGCCCTCCTCCAACCCTCCGACCTTAAGTAGGTTCTGGTATCTTTTTTTTTTTTTTTGAGACAGAGTTTCAAGCTTATTGCCCAGGCTGGATGGAGCACAATGGTATGATCTCAGCTCACTGCAAGCCCCGCCTTCCTGGTTCAAGCAATTCTCCTGCCTCAGCCTCCCGAGTAGCTGGGATTACAGGCATGTGCCACCACACCCGGCTCATTTTTTTTTTTTTTTGGTAGAGACAGGGTTTCTCCATGTTGGTCAGGCTGGTCTGCTTTGGCTTCCCAAAGTTCTGGGATTACAGGAATGAGCCACTGGGCCCGGTCAGTGCTGGTATCTATTGTTCTCTTCTTTGTGTCCATGTGGACTCCGTGTTTCACTCCCACTTATAAGTGAGAACATGTGCTATTTGGTTTTTTGTTTCTGCATTAATTCATCTAGGATAATGCCCTCCAGCTCCATCCATATTGTTGCAAAGGACATGATTTTGTTTTTTATGTCTGCATGGTGTTCCGTGATGTATATGTACCACATCTGAAAGCACATTTTTCTAATTGAATGTACATGCTTATCTTCATGGTTTATGGTTCATTGTTAACGTTTTTTGTCTGTTTTATTGAACTGATTGTGAATGAGTTGACATTGGATTGTCTTATTTTGTTTTCATAGAGCTGGGGTGCAGCACAGTGCTGGTGTTGAGTTGGTGAGTAGCAAATGTTTGTTACACAAAGGATACACAAAGGAGTGAATGAGCTAGGGTGGTGGTGGTGTGAGTGTGAAGGGGAGGGTGGTGATGGAAAATGTCCAGGAAGTAGAATTATTGGCCAATGGGATGTAGAGGTGAGGAAAAGAGAGGAGTGAAAGGGGACTTCGAGATTTCTTCTTTGGGCCTCTGGGAGATGCCATTCAATAAGATTGGGAGCCCAAGGAAAAAAATATTTGAGGAGACAAGATAAGTTTAGCTTTGGACATTTAGTTTTAAAAATCTATTAGGGCATTGTGGCACACACCTGTGGTCCTGGATACTTAGTAGGCTAAGGTGGGAGGATCATTTGAGCCCAGGAGTTCAAGTCCAGCTTGGGCAACATAGTAAGACCCTATCTCTAAAAATTAAAAAAAAAAAAATCCATTAAACTCCTCAGATATACTAGGCATCATGCTGGTGCTGGTGATTCTGAGGCAATAGGTCAGGATACCTGAGTAATTCAGCGTCTTGAGAAACAGAAGAATGACAATTCACTGTGTTATAAGACAGGTGTGAGCAAAGTGCTATGGTAGATGAGATGGCCAAGCTGCTCATTCTGTCTGTAGGCACAGGGATGACAGCTCTGAATAACATCTGAGCTGAATCTTGATGTCTTCCAAGACAAAAAAAGCCTTCCAGGTAGAGAGGAAAACATATGTAGAAACACAGTGCTGAGAACATCCTGTTTTTTTGTTTGTTTTTTAAGTTTAGTTTTACTTTTTAAGAGATAGGATCTTGCTCTGTCACCCAGGCTGGGGTGCAGTGACGTGATCACAGCTCACTGCAGCCTCGACCTCCTGGGGTCAAGTAATCCTCCTGTCTCAGCCTCCTGAGTGGCTGGGATTTCAGGCACACACCACCATGCCCAGATAATTTTTAACATTTTTTTTTTTTTTAAGAGATGGGGTCTTACTATGTTGTCCAGGCTATTCTTGAACTCCTGGCCTCAGGCAATCTTCCCACCTCGGCTTCCCAAAGTGCTGGGATTACAGGCACGAGCCACTATGCTTGGTGTGAGAACATTCTGGAATGCCTAGGGAGCAGGGAAATGTTCAGCATGGCTCTAGAGAAGGGGTCAGGTGTGCCAGGGGTGGGCAATGAGGTGGACGGTATCAGGGCTGCTTTGTGACAAGCTCATCAGCCTGCCTAGGAATTTGGTGTATTTATTGTAGCCAATGAGGAGATTTCGGAGCAGGTGGCGAACATGATCAGACTGGCTACAGGTCAGATGGAGGCTGTTACAGTTGTCGGGTGTGGGGTGAAGACGGCAGGACTGAGGTGTGGGTGGGGCAGAGGACAGTAGGAGATAGATTTGAGAGGGCCAGATTGAGGGAGTAAACACTCTGGATGTTCTGTACTGGGGCCCTGGGTGAAGGAGGGCATGTCTATAGGTCACCTACTGGAGTTAGCTATGTGGAAATACCTGTTGGAACAGCTCTAGATTTAAGAATAAACTTTTTAATTTCAGAACCCCTTTATACTCTTAAAAATTATTAAGAGTCTGTTTATGTGGGTTCTATCTATCGCTGAATATGTACTTTATTAGAAATGAAAACGAAGAACTTAAAAAATTCATTTATTTCTACATAAATAATAAACCAATTACACTGACATAAATGACATATCTTCATGAAAAATAACTTTATTTTCCAAAACAAAAAAAAATTAGTAAGAAGCCTGGCACTGATTCACATTTCTGCAAATCTCTTTAATGTCTGGGTTAACAGAAGACAGCTGGATTCTCATACTTGCTTCTGCATTCAAGCTGTTGCAGTGTCACACAACATGTAGTCTCTAGAATATTCTGTTGTACACATAGGAGAGGATAAGAGTCAAGTACAGAAATTACATCTTAGCATTATTATAAAAATAGTTTTTGTTTGTTTGTTTGTTTGTTTGAGATGGAGTCTCACTCTTGTTGTCCAGGCTGGAGTGCAGTGGCGCGATCTCGGCTTACTACAACCTCCGCCCCCTGGGTTCAAGCAATTCTCCTGCCTCAGCTTCCCGAGTAGCTGAGACTACAGGTGTACACCACCATGCCCAGCTAATTTTTGCATTTTTAGTAGAGAGGGGGGTTTCACTATATTGGCCAGGCTGGTCTTGAACTCCTGACCTCGTGATCCGCCCGCCTTGGCCTCCCAAAGTGTTGGGATTATAGGTGTGAGCCCTGTGCCTGGCTTAAAAATAGTTTTTACTTTGAAGATGCCCTGAAAAAATCTTGGAGTCCCCCAAGCTTCCCTAGACCACACCTTGGGAACAACTGAAGTAGTCACTTAGCAAATATCTGTTGTGTGACAGCATTCTGAGTTCCCATAATATTTAAATAGCATGCACAGCGTTTGTCTCACAGACTTATAACTGTGCCCAGTGTTCCGTGGGAGGTGTGAGCAAATCATGCAGCTGTGGGGCCCATCAGAATATAGGGGCTGGTGGAGGGTCTGGGTGGCACCCCAACACTGAAGGATAGGGGACAGAGCTGGACCGATTTAGGGAAAGAATGAGGCCAAGTTATACAGCCTAAGGGAACAGATAGTTTCAAGAAAGGGCAGTCCACAATTTTTAATTTAAAATAACAGGTCAAGGAGTGGTTCCCAGTTTCAAAAACGGCAGAGAGGTGGCATAAGGCAAGGACTGTGAAGATGTTGCTGGAGTTGGCAGTTAGAAGGGGCTGGTGCCCCTGGGGTCGGTTTCATTATTTCACGTGGTGCCTGCCATCAGTGGGCTGAGGTGGAGTGGGAGGTGAGCAGGTGGCCGCTGTGGCAGAGGCCTCTCTGTCCAGGGGACTGGCTGCGAAATGCCCTTCACTTGCCAGACCCTGCCATTGTTAGATCTGCTCTGGCTCCTGAACTCCTGGGACAGGCCTGCGGAGAATGCCAGGCCAAAGTGGGAACCTGGCTGAGAGATGTGATTGATGCAAAGAAGTCAAATAGGAGAAGAGGGACTGAAGGTCAGGAGCCTGTGATACTGAGATGAGGATGGTGTAGAAAGGTGGATATGCCAGAATGTTCACTGAGCCTGATTTGTAACAGCGAAAAATGGAAAACAGACCTTCATCCTATGACACATGGTTAAACACTGAAGAACATATTCACTCATTCATTCATTCATTCATTCACTAATCAACACGTGTACATTGAATTCAACCGTGTGAGTCACTGTCCTAAGTGCTGGGGATACAGTGAGCAGCAGAACAGGTAAACTGGCATGGAAAGATTTCCAAACTGCAATTCTATTCTTTTCTATTCTATTCTATTCTATTCTATTCTATTCTATTCTATTCTATTCTATTCTATTCTATTCTATTCCATTCCATTCCATTCCATTCCATTCCATTCTGTTTTTATTTTTTAGACAGGGTCTCGCTCTATCACCTGGGCTGAAATGCAGTGGTATGATCTCGGCTCACTGCAGCCTCAAACTCCTGGGCTCAAGAGATTTTACCGTCTCAGCCTCCTGAGTAGCTGGGACTACAGGCCAACGCCACCATGCTCAGTTAATTTTTTTATTTTTTTGTAGAGTCAGGGTTTTGTCATGTTGCTGTGACTGGTCTCAAATTCCTAGGCTAAAGCGATCCACCTGCCTCGCCCCCCAGAGTATTGGGATTACAGACATGAACCACTGCGCCCAGTCAAAAATGCATTTTTTTTGTTGTTGTTTGGAGAGATGGAGTCTCACTCTGTCACCCAGGTTGGAGTGCAGTAGCACAATCTCGGCTCACTGCAGCCTTCGCCTCCCAGGTTCCAGCGATTCTCCTGCCTCAGCCTCCCAAGTAGCTGAGATTACAGGCATGTGCCACACGCCTGGCCTATTTTTATATTTTTAGTAGAGACAGGGTTTCGCCGTGCTGGCCAGGCTGGTCTTGAACTCCCGACCTTGGGACCCACCTGCCTTGGCCTTCCAAAGTGCTGGAATTACAGGTGTGAGCCACTGCGCCCAGCCCCCAAAATGCATTTTTAACAATAAAAGTAAGTTGCTTAGCAATAAGTGTAATATGAGACCATTTGTGTGAAACTAAAACAAAACAACTCTAAAACAATATTTGTGTTTATCTATTAGACATGCAAGTAAACTTATAGAGAAAGCACTAGAGGGATGCAGAAAAACAGTAGGGGAAGCGAGTGGGTTGGGGTGCGTAGGAGAGGCATCATGTATTTTATTCATCGTTGCTTGGAGTTTTCGCTTGTAGTAAATATGTTTTCATGATTATTTCTGTATTAAAAAATTTATTTTTTTGAATATGTCAGTCTTTGCGGGTAGAAAAGAGAGAGGGACCCAGGCTGTCTAGAGTGTTCCTATTGGTTTAGTCGTCTTCCATTAGAAACCATCTATCAGGCTGCAACCCCCTTGCCAGGTCACCCCCCACCCCCTGGTGTAGGCCAGGACATAATGCCTGGCTGGGACGGATCAAATTTGGGGTAGGCCCTTTTTTTTTTCTTTTTGAGATGAAGTTTCACTCTTGTTGCGCAGGCTGGAGTGCAATGGTGTGATCTCGGCTCACTGCAACCTCTGCCTCCCAGGTTCAAGCGATTCTCCTGCCTCAGCCTCCCGAGTAGCTGGGATTACAGGCATGCGCCACCATGCCGGGCTAATTTTTGTATTTTTAGTACAGACGGGTTTTCACCATGTTGGCCAGGCTGGTCTCTATCTCCTGACCTCTTGATCTGCCTGCCTCAGCCTCCCAAAGTGCTGGAATGACAGGCGTGAGCCACTGCGCCCGGCCGGGGCAGGCCCTTCTATTGCAGAGGTTCAGTGTGGTCTGAGTTAATCATTAGGGAAAGCTGTGCAGGGCACCAAGCAGAATTTGGGTGGGAGCACTGCCTTTCTGGGAGTAGAATTCACCAGGGGGCACTTGGCCTTGGGTAAGCCAGGGGCCTTTGTTAGTCTGCTTGGTCCCAGAGCAAAGCACCATAGACTAGGGGCTTAAGGGAAATTCATTGTCTCAAAGTTCTGGAGCCTGGAAGTTCAAGGTCAAGGTGCCTGCAGGGTCGCTTTCTCCCTTCTCCATGAGTCTTCATATGGTGGTCCCTCTGTGTGTTCTGTGTTCAAATTTCCGCTTCTTATAAGGACACCAGTCATATTGGATTTGGGATCTCCTTTTAGAGGTCCTAGCTCTAAATATAGTCACACTCTGAGGCACCAGGGTGAGGAATTCACCATGGGAATTTTGGGAGGTCACTATTCAGCCCCCTACAGAGCCTGAGAAACAAGAAATCTGTGTCTGGCCTGTCCTGAGTGCTGGGTGCACGCTCAGCCCCTGCAGCCCTGGTGTGTGGTCGGGGTTCCCTGCCAGGCAGTGTGGGGTAGAGGCCTCAGAGAGCACACTGTGAAAGCAGCGTGATTGCTTCTGCAGCTCCGCAGCCACACTGAGCAACTGAAAGTCCCCAAGGGGACTGGGCTCCACCTGATTTCCTGACAGCTAGGCCGGGAAGGAGCCAGCGCAGGCATACCTTGCCCTTGCCCCAGTCTGCCCAGGAAACACCTGATGGATGCGTTTTTTTTCTCTTTAGCTCACGCCTGCAGGGCTCTGAGAGGAGGAAGCCTGGGGCAGGACCTGTGCCGGTGGCCGCTGGACACAGCATGGAGCACCCCAGCAAGATGGAGTTCTTCCAGAAGCTGGGCTACGACCGGGAGGACGTGCTCCGGGTGCTAGGCAAGCTGGGCGAGGGCGCCCTGGTCAACGACGTGCTGCAGGAGCTTATCCGCACGGGCAGCCGCCCGGGGGCCCTGGAGTACCCGGCTGCACCCAGGCTAGTGCCTCGGGGCTCCTGTGGGGCCCTGGACTCTGCCCAGCGTGGCCCGGGGACAGCCCTGGAAGAGGACTTCGGAGCCCTGGCCAGTTCTCTGCGACCCATAGTGATCGATGGCAGCAATGTGGCAATGAGGTAGCTTCCCTTCATCCTGTAGCTGGGGCTGGGGAGGCCCCTGTTCGCAGGAGCCCTGAGAACTGTCCCTCTTCGCTGTGGTTTGGTCCAAAGAGCTCTGGGGCCAATGGATCAGGCTTTGAATCCCTGTGCCGTCTCTTAGTAGCTGTGTGGCATTAAGCAAGTCATTTACCCCCTCTGAGTCTCATTTTCTCCATCTGTATAGTTGGGATAAAATCTCCGTAGAGGGTTTTTGTGCACAAAATGCCTAGGATAGTGCCTGACACAGAGTAAGTGTTCAACAAGTGTAGCTGTTATTATCATAACCCAGAGGAAGAGCCTTCTTTTGGGGAAGGTGTGGTAATGAGGGAGGCGCCCTGGGTCAAGTGTTGGCAGATGTGGCTTCTTGTTGGGAGTTTGTTCCTAACCAGCTGCGAGACTCTGGGAAAGCTGCAGAACTCATTTCCTCTTCTGTGAAAAAGGCCCACAAATATCTCTTCTACTCTCTCAAGGTTATGAGCATCAGAGGGGCTGGTGTGCTTTGAAGTGTGCTGGAAGCCCTCTGCTGGGGTTGCTGGGGAGGTGGTGTTGCAGTTCCCCAGTTAAGTTTGAGAGATTTGTTTGTGGCCCCCTCAGCTACAGATGCGGCTGTGTGAACATTTGTGTGTTGGCATCTTTGTGGGTTTCGGAAATGCCAGCCTCATGCCCGAATTGTTATCTGCCTGTCTTGGCTATGCTCCTCTGTGACGGAATCTCTGCAGCCTGCCCCAATACCCTGCTGGGCGAAGTGGGGCATTGCTCAAACAAGTGGATTATTCTACCACTTGGCTTTGTTACAGCCGTGCAAAGGGCAGAGCCATAGGAAATGGTTTACTCACAGCTGTAAATATATGTGCTTCCCTTTTCAGAAGCTGAGTTACTTCCATCGTAGGTGGGAATCCATAAAAGCAATTCTCCACAGTGCCGAATGTGTCAACAGAGCCTCCAAGAGTTTCTCCTGGGGATTTGGGCTCACTTTGGGTTTGGTGTTGCAGGACCTAGGTTTGCAATGGTTCAACCCAGATGGTCCAGCCTCAGGGGCTGTCCCTGCCCTTTTTGAGGTGTGTACTGAGGGTTTTTTTTTTTTCAACTTTTAACCAGCTAAGTCTCCTTGGCATTGATGACATCAGCAGGCGATGGAGCCCTCTCTTTCTCCTGGGACTTAGGGGCTGGCCCAGGGGGTCTCTGTTGCATTCTCACCCATGTCATGTATAGGCACCAGATAGGTAAACCTATGAAATCCTGCTCAATTTAAGATCTCTGGGAAGCTAAAAGGATTTTTAAGAATCCAGTAGGCTCCGAGGGTCCTAGAAAGTCTAGAAGGGGTTGTGAGAAGGGCCTGGCCTCTATATGATCTGAGCAAGGAACCTCTCTGTCTGGGCTTCCATAGAAAGAAGGCTTTGAATGCTTAAATCAAAGACCTTCCCAGCCCTAAGGTTGTATGAGTTCTGTGATTCCAAATCAAAAGAGCAGAGTGGCTGTAGGGTAAAAAGACTATTTCGGGGCAACAAGAAACATGCCTGGTCTCCAGAGAATCTCTTTGGGGACCAGGCATGTTTTAGAAATTGTTATAACAGGATAGTGGTGGAGGGTTTTGTTTTTATGGGAGACTCTGTGGCTGCTTGGAGTCAAACTTAAGCCACATCGTCTGTTAGCACATGACCGTAATGTGTCCTGGGTACACCCATTGATCGCCCACCTCTGCCCCTCACCTCCCATGATTGCAATCAGAATAATTTTCTCATGCTCAGTCTGTGTGGGTTGCACATCGAAACCCTTACTCAGACTTACTACGAAGAATGTGTCAGAGCATAAATGTTTTCACACACTGGCTACCTCCAAAACCCCTGAGTTCCAGAGCACATGTACCTATGCTCTGTGTGTGTCATATATGGACACACACACACACAGTGTGTCTACACACACACATATCCCCTCCCTCTGCCCCTGGATCCCAGTAGTTAGGGAAAAGAGACAAATGGCACAACCGCCACCTGATCACGGGACTTAATTTGTTCCTTTTAAAGGCAAGTTCTGGGGAGAGTGGGGTGTGAGGTTCCACCCTATCCTCTGCCCCTTCTGTAGTGACATCTGTTGTGTCCTCCAATGGGATTTTCAGCAGGACACACGTTCCCTGGGTCTGCCATATCCTTAGTCATGAAAGGTTCAAGCGGGTGCTTACCCTTCACAGGCAATGGGTGATTGAAACCCAAAGTGGTGTCTCATTGTTATCTGTTGACCTCAAAATTCAATTAACCTCAGAAACACGGTTTCTGAATATTCCCTTTCACTGAGGTTTTGTAGTATTGCAGACATTGCCATTTTCCGTTTTTGAAGGCAATACTGCTTCATGCACTGTCTGGCCTTTCAGTGGTGGGGAGGGGCTTAAAGACCGAATGGGACACCTGTTCTTCCCTCCTTGAGCGGATGAGAAGTATGGCTCCTGTTGGTGGGAATGTTCTTCAGTGTGCCTGTTCCTGGCTGTGGCTCTGTCCCCTGGAAACGTCCTTCTGGAAATTCTAGAGGAGAATCTTTTTATTTTTTCCAGCTTCTAGAGACTGCATTCATCAGCTTATGGCCCCTTCTATCTTCAAAGCCAGCGATGGCCTGAAATGATACACACAATGTGGCATGTCTATGTACATATATGTGTTTCTCTGGGGGAAAGATTTATAGCTTTCAATAGATACTTAAAAGGCCTGTCATCCCCAGAATATGACAACCCACTGACGTAGAATGAGAAATTACAGATAATACTATGCTTTATGGCCAGGGATTTACTTTTCCTCTGCCTTTCAGGAGGCACTAGGCCATGTGTCCCCTGTTAGCACAGAGAATGTTAGAGCAGACCATCAGTCCTTGTTCTGACCCTCTCAGTTACACAGGAAGGGACCTGACAGGCTTGACAATGGTCAACACTGACTTGAATCAGACCCTGACCCCCACCTGTGCTTCCTAACCATGACACAATAGGTAGAAGTTTCTGTGGGCTTCTTTCCCCAGTGTTTCAGAATGTTTAGCCCAAGGCTATTGGTCATGCTTGGCTGAACCCAGAAGGCCTGGCTGCCGCTCTCTGGAGGCTGACAGAGTGGGCCACTGGCCCAGTGCTTTTTACAGAAATGGGCTCTTCTAAGCAGGACTACTGGCATCATTCATCATTTTGTTTAAGAGGTGGGTCAACATAACAAGAACTACAAGTGATGATGTGGGAAGAGTGGAAGACAAGGACCTGGTAAACAGACCTATGGTTGCTCCCAGTTTTGCTGGACCTCTTGCTGCACCCCATAAAGGAAACCAAGGGAGGTCAGAGGCATGAGACTGCTAGGCCAGGGCTGCCCAACACAACTCCCCACAGTGAGGGCAAGGCCCACCCCTGCCCTGTCCCCCCAAAGCCACTTGCCACGTGTGGTCATCGAGCACTTCAAATGTGGCCAGTGCAACCAAGGAACTGGCTTCTACATTTTAGTTTTAAAATTAATTTTAATTTAAATGTGAATAGCCAGGTGTGGCAAGTGGCTACAGATTGGACTGTACAGCTCTCCCTTTTCAGCCATCCAGCTGTGTGACCTCAGGTAAGTCACCTGGCTTGAGCCCTATTTACACAATTAGGAGGTTGGACTAAACCTTAAAAGGCCTTTTCATCTCTAACAGGTGAGGATTCAAGGTGGCTATTTTACAAACGCTTGAAATAAATAAATACACTTTATTTTATTTTATTTTTTTCTTCAGACGGAGTCTTGCTGTTTTGCCAGGCTGGAGTGCAGTGGTCCAATCTCGGCTCTCTGCAACCTCTACTTCCTAGGTTCAATCGATTCTCCTGCGTCAGTCTCCTGAGTAGCTGGGATTACAGGTGCCTGCCACCACACCCGGCTAATTTTTGTAGTTTTTTGTTTGTTTGTTTTGAGACAGAGTCTCGCTCTGTCGTCTGGCTCTGTTGCCCAGGCTGGTGTGAAGTGACAAGATCTTGGCTCACTGCAACCTCTTACCTCCTGGGTTCAAGCAATTCTCCTGCCTCAGCTTCCCGAGTAGCTAGGACTACAGTCGTGTGCTACCATGCTTGGCTAATTTTTTTGTAATTTTAGTAGATACTGGGTTTCACCATGTTGGCCAGGCTGGTCTCGAACACCTGACCTCGTGATCTGCCTGCCTCGGCCTCCCAAAGTGCTGGGATTACAGGTGTGAGCCACTGCACCTGGTCAAATTTTTGTATTTTTTTAGTAGAGACAGGGTTTCACCATGTTGGCCAGGTTGGTCTCGAACTCCTGACCTCAAGTGACCCACCCACCTCAGCCTCCAAAGTGCTGGGATTATAGGTGTGAGCCACCGTGCCTGGTCAATACATTTTTCTCAAAAAGGAATTTCTCTTCTTTAGAGGTTCAGAGAGAGTAAGTAACTCGCCTGAGGTCACAGAGCAAGAAGAGCCAGCTCTGGATTCAGTGCTCTCTTCAATGCCTCGTGTTCCCCCGAGACATTACCATTCCTTCTGCTCTCCCCCTGGCCTAGGAAAGGGCCACAGGGTAGGAGACCCTGATCCATAGGCTCTTGTCCTGCAGCCAGAGCCTGGCAGAGCACAGGCGGGCTCTGGCTGCAGTTGACAAGCCCTGGACTTGTCAGCTGCAGACAGGAGGTGTGAGGCCCCACTCCCTTCACAGGGGCCCTCTGCAGGGCTGGTGCCCAGGATGCCCTCAGGGTGCCACATGTGCCTCAAATAGTAGCTCTCATGGACTAGCAGCCCAAAGACTGGTTTCCGAGTGCAGTCTCCATACCTTTAAGGTAGGGCTGTGTGTGTGTTTCTGTGACAAAGAGAGGGACATCAGCTTGGATCATTCAGCTGAATATCTGAGTCCATAGATACCTCGCCTTAAGAATAATGTCCAGCAACTTTTTAAAAAGAAGGTATCTTTCATTGAAAGCATGTTCAAAACGGCATGGTGGCGTGTGGGCAGAGCATGAATTCTCACGAGCCAACAGTTGCAGCATTTTCTTGCCTAGGGCGGGCAGACTCCCAAGTGCCCAGCCTGTTTTACATTCTGTAGGCAAATCTAGAAAAGGCGGGGTTTGAAGTACAAGCTTGGGGGGAAACCACCTGATAATTTCACATCCTCTTACTGCCCCAGAGTAGGGTTTCATGTAAATGTGTACTCATTTTGGAGTGCACAGGGCTTTTTGCTTTGGCTGTTGTTTACATTTTTATACTCTCAGGACACTCTGCAGGCTCTGGTTTGTGCTGGAGTAAGGGATCTCCAAGGAAGAGAGAGATCAGGCTTGAAATCATACCTCTCAGTTTTCTTTTTTTTTTTTTTTGAGACGGAGTCTCACTCTGTCGCCCAGGCTGGAGTGCAGTGGCCGGATCTCAGCTCACTGCAAGCTCCGCCTCCCGGGTTCACGCCATTCTCCTGCCTCAGCTTCCGGAGTAGCTGGGACTACAGGCGCTCGCCACCTCGCCCGGCTAGTTTTTTGTATTTTTTAGTAGAGACGGGGTTTCACCGGATTAGCCAGGATGGTCTCGATTTCCTGACCTTGTGATCTGCCCGTCTCGGCCTCCCAAAGTGCTGGGATTACAGGCTTGAGCCACCACGCCCGGCCATCCTCTCAGTTTTCATCATGCCCCTCTCAGTGGGTTCCCAGCAGGCAAGAAAGATAATGGTGGGGTTTATGACAGGGCTGGGGGTCAGACCTGAATCTGTTCTGTCCGACGTTAGCCTTGGGCTCCTTCCTGTCTGCACCCATTTCTTGTAAGCTGAAAGCTCCCAGAGCAGCCCCTGCTCACCCTCTCTTTCCCCTGTCTTGAGCTGAGGAGAGATCTCCTGGTGAGGTCAGGGTGTTTGCAATTGAACCCCCAGTAAGAAACAGAGTTGGCAACAGCAGCTTCCCTTCACATCTCAGACCCCTGAGGAATCATTCCTCCTCTCTTTCCCCCCGCCCACAGCCACAACCTTCCTCCACCTGTGACCGCTTTGGGAGCCCCTAGCCTTTGCAGGAACTTCTTGGCAATAGTCAAAGATGCAGTGGTGTACAATTGGATTGTCTAGTTACTGAAACTGGCTGGCACTCTGATTGCAGTTGCCCCACGCGCAGTTGTCAGGCAGGCAAAATTTGCCTTAGGTGCCAACCCACTTCCTATTTGTACCTTTGGTTATTCAAAACTCCCAGCTCTGGTGGGGTGCAGTGGCTCATGCCTGTAATCCCAGCACTTTGGGAGGCCGAAGTGGGCGGATCAGCTGAGGTCAGGAGTTTGAGACCAGCCTGAACAACATGGAGAAACCTTGTCTCTACTAAAAATACAAAATTAGCTGGGTGTGGTGGTGCATCCCAGCTACTCAGGAGGCTGAGGCAGGAGAATCGCTTGAACCTGGGAGGTAGAGGTTGCGGTGAGCTGAGATTGCGCCATTGCACTCCAGCCTGGGCAACAAGAACAAAACTCCGTCTCAAAAACAAGCAAAAAACAAAAACAAAACTCCCAGCTCCTGTCTCCTTTTCCCAGGACCTGGCTCTTGGCTTGCTGCCTGATGAGCTGGTTCACAGTATTGGTTAACAAAGGCATGAGGTGCCTTCTCTAAGCACGAGCAGTTAAACTGTGGGTTACTATTGTTCCAAAGGAGCTGCCATCTGGATCCTGGGGTATAGATGGAGTTGGGGGGAATCAGTGGTCTTCAGGAGACTAGGGAGGAAGAGTTTGCAGCCTAAGGGGTCAGGTTTTGAGGGCTGCCCCTAGATCAGAGAGTTGGACACATTGTTTTGCTTCAGTTTCCTCAAGGGTAAAATGGGGACAGGGTAACTTCCTCAACGGCTTGTTGTAATGATTAAATGAGGCAAAACGTGCAAAGTGCCCTGGCAGACAGAACCCTCTACAGATCTTAAAAATGAGCTCCAAGGCCAGGTGCAGTGGCTCATGCCTGTAATCTCAGCACTTTGGGAGGCCAATGTTGGAGGATTACCTGGGGCCAGGAGTTCAAGACCAGCCTGGGCAACATAACCAGACCTTATCTCTACAACAAATTTCTAAAATTTGCTAGGTATGGCAGTGCGCACCTGTAGTCCCAGCGACTTGGGAGGCTGAGGTGGGAGGATTGCTTGAGCCTGAGAGGTCGAGGCTACAGTAAGCCATGATTGTACCACTGCACTCCAGCCTGGGTAACAGAGCGAGACTCCATTTCTTTAAAAAAAAAAAGAGCTCCAAGAAGCAGGGGTGATGTCTCTTTTTAGCACGAATGCAGAGCCTTGTAGTAGATATTCAGGAATTGCGCTGAGTCTGTGAAGGAACGCGCAGATGAGTGGATGCCTTTGGTGTGTGCATTCCTGTCTGTGTGCTGGGGAGTGGGCTCCAAGGGAGACTGACAGCTCTGCCAGGGCCCAGGTTCCCTTCCTCTCTCTCACCACTGAACACTGCCTCCTACACCCACCAAAGGTGTCAGAGATGACTTGTGAATGGTTAAACGCAAATATGTAAGGAGAACTGAAAAGAGACCAGCAATTAAGAAACAGCTTTTTTTTTTTTGATATGGAGTCTCGCTCTGTCACCCAGGCTAGAGTGTAGTGGCTTAATCTCAGCTCACTGAAACTTCTGCCTCCTGGGTTCAAGTGATTTTCCTGCCGCAACTTCCTGAGTAACTGGGATTACAGGCACGCACCACCACGCCTGGCTAATTTTTGTATTTTTAGTAGAGACGGGGTTTCACCATGTTGGTCAGGCTGGTCTTGAACTCCTGACCTTGTGATCCTCCCGCCCCAGCCTCCCAAAGTGCTGGGATTACAGGCGTGAGCCATTGCGCCTGGCCAAGAAACAACTTTTAAAATAATTGTGGTGGTGCTATTTGCCCTTGAGAATTAACCGAGGGTGGACTTGACTACACTGAAGAGATGCATGTGTCTCGGGGTGACGTGGGGGAGGGTGTCATCAATTGTTCACTTTACTGCTTCAGGGACACAGAAAACGGACCTCATTTCCTATGACGGGCACGATCTCTTCCCCTCTTTTTCAGGTTGGGGGGTGTACATCTTACATTTGCCAGTGTACCTCAGGTGGGGCCTCCGTTTCTTCTGTCTCCTGGGCGACTCAGGCTCTGTGGTTCCTCTCCACCCCCTCCCGTCTCAGATGGCCTCTGGGGCCTTTGAGACCTGATATTGGCTGGAAAAGGGGTCTGGGACCCTCACTGGGTTCTGCTGCACAGTCGCTGGGCTGGCCTGGCCTCTAAACAGGGAACATGGAAGTGGCCTTCTGGGAGCCATACTGGCTTAAAGTGCTGTCTGCTCACTGGCACCAGCTTGTCCATCCCCGGACAGTCCACTAGGCCTGGGGGCACGTGAGGGATGGGGTGTTGCTTCAGACTCACCTCTCCAGCCATGTTCCTCCAAGGCAGCCCTACAGAAACCAGGTTTCTCTGACAGGCTTGCAACCTGCCCGGGTTGTGCTGAAAAACAAAGGTTCAGCCTTTGGTTCAGCCTCTTGTTCACACAGTCTCGATGTTTCTCCATCTCCCCCTCCTGTATGGCTGGGCTGGGTAGAGCCGGAGTGGGGGTGCGGGGTGAGGACCTCCTCCTCCTTCCATCTTCCCTCTTTTTCAACTTCTGCTGGCCTGGAAGGTACCAGCGATCTGCTTCCTCTTCTTCTTTTTGTTTTTATTTTTCAGATGGAGTCTCGCTGTCGCCTAGGCTGGAGTGCAGTGGTGCGATCTCAGCTCACTGCGACCTCTGCCTCCCAGGTTCAAGCGATTCTCCTGCCTCAGCCTCCCGAATAGCTGGGACTACATGTGCACACCATCACACCCAGCTAATTTTTTTGTATTTTTAGTAGAGACAGGTTTCACCGTGTTAGCCAGGATAGTCTTGATCTCCTGACCTCATGATCCTGCCTCCTTGGCCTCCCAAAGTGCTGGGATTACAGGCGTGAGCAACCGCGCTTGGCCTTCCTCTTCCTTTTGACCACAGACATCCCTGTTGATATTTTCTCCTCACTGTACAAGCCTCAGAGTTCAGCCTCAATAGTGAAAGGGATATTTATCTTTTTTTTTTTTTTTTTTTTGAGACAGAATCTCGCACTGTCACCTATGCTGGAGTGTAGTGACTCAATCTCGGCTCACTGCAACCTCTGCTTCCCGGGCTCATGAGATTCTCCAGCCTCAGCCTCTCCAGTAGCTGGGATTACAAGTGCGCACTGCCACATCCAGCTAATTTTTGTATGTTTAGTAAAGACGAGGTTTCACCATGTTGGCCAGGCTGGCCTTGAACTCTTGACCTCAGGTGATCCACCCGCCTCGGCCTCCCAAAGTGCTGGGATTACAGGCATAAGCCACCGCGTCCTTTTTCTTTTATAAACTTGTGACTATCCTAATCTCCCCTGAGAAAATAGCAGAAAAGGTCACATATGAAAGAGACCACAGCAATGCAAATTCAAAATGTCATCCTTGTCTGCATATGGGTTGGCTGCCAGGCTTCTCAGGAGAGGGCATGAGTGGCGTGGTGGTCCTTGACTCTCTAAGAACTTATCCTTGCCTCTCCCTTTACACCTGTTGCCCGGGCTCATTCCTCGTTCTCCAGCCCCACGCCTGTCTTTCTGATCCTTAGACCATGTCAGTCACACCTGTGTTTGGATCTTTCCAGTCAGCTCTTCCCTTTGCTTCGGCTTCTCCTCTAGCTGCTTCTCAGCTGAGTTTCTTCTTAGCCATTCGTTTATTCAACGGCTTTTAAATTGGGTCATTACAATTATTAGGCACAATGCTGGGCACTGAGAGTTGCGTGGTGAGCAAGAGGAGCTCATGGTTTAAAGAAGGGAGACCCAGGCGATCCCCTGGATGGGTGCGAATGTTCCCCAGTGCCGGGAAGGAGCGGGAGGGTGCATTGAGAGCTCGTGAGACGGATCTGATGGAGTCTAGGGAGTAGCAGATGCTTTCCTGAGGAAGTGAGGATGAAGCTGGGATCTGAAGGTGGAAGAGGAGGCAGAGTGATCTAATTTGAGGCCAGGCTCTGTCTCATCCATGGCTAAGTCCAATTGATTTTGCCTTCTCAATATCTCAAATCCCTCCACTTGTCTCCCTCCAGCGAATCCCCACTGACCCCACTGACTGAGTCTGAGGGACATCTTCAGGTTTCACCAGTCACTTGGAGCAGCGTTTGGTGGCCCCTTTCCCTCTGCTTTCCTGATGCGCACCCTCTAGTTTTCTTCCTGCTTCTTAGATCCGTCCCTCCTGAGTCCCATGTGATATTGCCCCCCATCTACCTATAACCAGTTGCAAAGTCGCAGAGTTCCTCCAGGTCCAGCCCAGGCCGCTCACTTTCTCTCCAGGCGAGCAGGAAATTCTGTCCATGATGTGGCCTCAGCTATTGCTTACACAGAGATGGCCTACAGCTTTAATCACTCAGGCATCTCCTCTGCACCATAAATGTTTACTTAACGTTTCCTCTAAGTGGAAATGTTAACAGCTTGATATGTGTCTAAAATAAAACTCATGATCTTTCCCTCTAACCCTGTTCCCTTCCAGAATTCCTGGTGTCAGTGAATAGCCCACCATCCTGTTACACAAGCCAGAGATCTTGAGTCATCTTTGATGCCTTCTTCTCTATCACTCCCATATCCAATCAGTCATTGAGTTCTGGAGATTTGACTTTCTAAATAAATATCTTTCAAGTTCACCTACTCTTCTCCCTCATCCACCACCACCAGCTTAGTCCAAGTCACCGTCAATTTTTGCTTTGTCGCCCAGGCTGGAGTGCAGTGGCGCGATCTCGGCTCACTACAACCTCCGCCTCCCGGGTTCAAGCAATTCTCCTGCCTCAGCCCCTTGAGTAGCTGGGATTACAGGCACGCGCCACCACGCCCGGCTAATTTTTGTATATTTGGTAGAGACAGGGTTTCACCATGTTGGCCAGGATGTTCTCGATCTCCTGACCTCATGATCCACCCGCTTCGGCCTCACAAAATTCTGGGATTACAGGTGTGAGCCACCACCCCTGGCCTCAGATTGGGCTTTTTGAATCATCACCTCACATCACATCACATCACATCACATCACACCACACCACACCACACCACACCACACCACATCAAATCACATCACATCACACCACACCACACCACACCACACCACACCACACCACACCACACCACATCACATCACATCACATCACATCACATCATCTACCTCAAATCTTAAAATCCTTCCGTGGCTTTTTAATTCCTCTTAGGAGGAAGAAAGGAATCTTCCATATTGTCTGCAAGGCCCTGCCTGATCTCAAACCACTCTCTCCTTATTGCCTCCACTGAAGTCTTCTGTGGAATTTGAGGGGCATTGGCCTCCTTGCTTGGACTTGGGAAACCCAATAACACATTTACGACCATCTCTCAGGGTGAGAGTGATTCTGTAGGTGGCTACTCCTTTCTGTCTTATGTTGATCTTTCTTAGCTTCGGTTAAAGAGAGGGTCTTGTCTGTTAGTCCTCAGAATGTATTCTCCTTGGAGCTGTGTTAGTCAGGATTCTCTGGAGCGAAGAACTAATAGGCTAGATGTATATACGAAGGGGAGTTTATTAAGGAGTACTGACTCACACGATCACAAAGTGAAGTCCCATAACAGGCCATCTGCAAGCTGAGGAGCAAGGAAGCCAGTCCAAGTCCCAAAACTTCAAAAGTAGGGAAGCTGACAGAGCAGCCTTCAGTCTGGCTGAAGGCCGAAGAGCCCCTGGCAGACCACTGGTGTAAGTCCAAGAGTCCAAAAGCTGAAGAACTTGGAGTCTGATGTCGAGGGCAGGAAGCATCCAACTCAGTATTAGCTATCACAGAGCCCAAGACCCTCTACATACCTATCACACGCTATGTGGTTCTTGTTAATGGATATTATTTGTGAATGAAAGAATGAACTATCTTTAAAAGGTAGATTTTTCCTGTATGTGTATATGTGTGTGTTTTGTTTTGTTGTTGTTGTTATTGTTGAGACAGAGTCTCCCTCTGTTGCCCAGGCTGGAGTGCTGTGGTGGGATTGCGGCTCACTGAATCCTCCACCTTTCAGGTTCAAGTGATTCTCCCGCCCCAGCCTCCAGAGTAGCTGGGATTGCAGGTGCCACCACTACACCTGGTTAATTTTTGTATTTCTCGTAGAGATGGGGTTTCACCATTTTGGCCAGGCTGTTCTCAAACTCCTGTCCTCAAATGATCTGCCCACCTCGGCCTCCCAAAGTGTTGGGATTACAGGCGTGAGCCACCGCTCCTGGCCTAATATGTAGATTTTCCTGGTTCCCTCTTGATTATGAGACTGTGATCCAGGATATTCACAGGGAATCACTCTTAAGAACACTTGCAGTGTTTCTACAGATTTCTTTGTTTTCCCATTGTAGCCATGGAAATAAAGAAACCTTCTCTTGCCGGGGAATCAAGCTGGCTGTGGACTGGTTCAGGGACAGAGGACACACCTACATCAAAGTTTTTGTTCCATCCTGGAGGAAGGACCCACCAAGAGCTGACACCCCTATCAGAGGTATGCTGGAGCAGATGTATGCCCAAGAGGTACTAGACACGTTTCCTTGGTGCACTTCTAACATCAATAGTTAAATATCTACTTAGTTGTTTGTTTAATGATGTTTGTCTTCCTCACTGCGCTATAAGCTCCATGAAGGCACTGATTATGACTGTTCAATGCCATAGCCCCATCACCTAGCACCTAGCACCTAGCACCTAGCGTTAACACCTGGTATTCAATAAGTAGTTCAAAATTAGGTGTTCATTAAGCAGTTGTTGAGTAGATGAATGAACAAATTACTCTTTTGGTGTGTTAAGTTATCAAAATAATTGTGCCTGACACCTTTTAATACCTGAAGAGACACTGGATCTGTATTCCACTCCTAATAGTTTATAGGATTTGAAAGAGACATTTATTTGGTCAGGTAATATTTATTTACTAAATACCTCATCTAATCTCTTTATTTAAAAAGAAGAAGAAAACTGAGACCCAGGGAATTCTTCTTCTTATTTTTTGAGACCGAATCTTGCCCTGTCGCCAAACTGGAGTACAGTGGCACGATCTCGGCTCACTGCAACCTCCTCCTCCCAGGTTCAAGTGATTCTCCTGCCTCAGCCTTCTGAGTAGCTGGGATTACAGGCACGTGCCACCACACCCAACTAATTTTTATATTTTTAGTAGAGATAGGGTTTCACCATGTTGGCCAGGATTTTCTCAATCTCTTGACTTCATGATCTGCCCTCCTCAAAATCCCAAAGTGCTGGGATTACAGGCAAGAGTCACCTCACCCAGCCTCTTCATTTTTAATTCTTCAATCAGCTAGGAATATTTTAAGCTACAAATATTAGAATACTGCGGTTTTATTATTTATTTATTTATTTTTGAGATGGAGTCTCACTATGGCTCATTGCAGACTTGCTCTCCCCTGGCTCAGGAGATCCTCCTACCTTAGCCTTTTCAGTAGCTGGGACTACAGGTGCCCATCACCACACCCAGCTGGTTCCTTCCTTCCTTCCCTCCCTCCTTCCTCCCTCCCTCCCTCCCTCCCTCCCTCCCTCCTTTCTTTCTTTCTTTTTTTCTTTTCTTTTCTTTCTTTCTTTCTTTCTTTCTTTCTTTCTTTCTTTCTTTCTTTCTTTCTTTCTTTCTTTCTTTCTTTCTCTCTGTCTCTCTCTCTTTCTTTCTCTCTCTCTTCTCTCTCTCTCTCTTTCTTTCTTTCTTCCTTTCTTTCAACATGGAGTTTCACTCTTGTCACCCAGGCCAAAGTACAATGGCACGATCTTGGCTCACTGCAACCTCTGCCTCTCAGGTTCAAGCGATTCTCCTGCTTCAGCCTCCCAGGTAGCTGGGACTATAGGCACGCGCCACCACACCCAGCTAATTTTTGTATTTTTATTAGAGATGGGGTTTCACCATGTTGGCTGGTCTTGAACTCCTGACCTCAGGTGATCCACCCTCCTCTGCCTCCCAAAGTGCTAGGATTACACGTGTGAGCCACCACACCCGGCCCTAGCTAGTTTTTGTTTTTTGTAGAGACAGGGTTTTGCCATGTTGCTCAGGCTGGTCTTTAACTTCTGGGCCCAAGCAATCCCTCCGCCTCAGCCTCCTAAAGTGCTAGAAATACAAGGATGAGCCACTAGGCACGGTCAGAACACTGTGGTTTAAACAAACAGGGTCTTGTTTGTTGTTTGGCTTCTTAAACAGGTTGAGTATCCCTTATCTGAAATACTTGGGACCAGAAGTGTTTTGAATTCCTGAATATTTTCATTATGCTTACTGGTTCAGCATTCCTAATCCAAAAATCCCAAATCCCAAATGCTCCAGTGACTATTTCCTTTGAACATCATGTTGGTCAGATTTTTGGATTAGGGATGCTCACGTGTGAGAAGAGATCAGATGCAAAGCTCTTTATTATGATGATCAAGTGTTAAATACTGTACATAATTGTACATGCTAGACTTTTGCACAACTGGCAGCACAGTAGAGTGTTTCCACCAGCATCACCTTAGACACATGAGTCACGTGTCACACTACAAGGTCAGGATGGCTATGATGATAGGAATTTTTCAACTCTGTTATAGTCTTATGGTACCACTGTCACACACATGGCCTGAAACATTGTTATGCAGCACATGACTGTGTATCTGTGCAATTGCCATGGGTTTTCCCTCCTGGTATGATAACTTCTCCCTGAATGGCAGTGCGGACCATTTGTGTTGACTGGCAGTTTTCACTTTGGTATACCTGGCATGGAGTAGGCAGGCAGCCTGGCACCTCTGCCCACCACTTATTCCAATGGCAGGATGATGATGGTTTTATGGTTTTATTCTAGGAGGTCAACAGCAACAATGGGAGGCTTCCTCCTTCCTGGTTGTATCTTCACTTTGTTTATCGGGATGGGGATGGGAAATGAGTGGAGGTCCATGCTCCTGGGAGCAGCTGCCAGGGAGTAGCTCAGCTCACCTGTTAGTCATCCTGACTTTACCAACATCCACTCCATCTCCACCACTGGGAGTGCTCCAAGACTGCAGGGAAATGGCTCCCACCTCCACTCCAGCCTTCTGCACACATTCTGGGCTGTGGTTCCCTTCATGCCCCAATCAATAAGATCCTCGCTGCTTTCTGTCTTCCTAAAATATGTCAAAATCCGGGGTTTGCTGTTGTCCCCAAACCTACTTTTAACATGATTACAGCTCTCCCCCACCTTTCATTACATTGGAACTATGAGAAGGAGGAAATATAAATACTTGTGTTCAGTTCCCTGTCATGAACTGGTTGTCCTGAATTATTCTTTATGGTTTGAATATAAAGAATGGTGAATTTCAACAGTAGTGTAATACTTAAATATAATGTAGGAAAAGTAGAGAAATTCCTTTGGGGTAGGGAAGGAATTTTTAAATAAGCTACAACGAATGCAAACTTATAAGGAAAGATGAATAAATTTCACTATTTATTATGTATGATGCAATAAATGTAATACATACATGTATGTCAGGTATAATTTGACTACACCTGGCTAATTTCCTTTTTATTGTTACTTTTTATAGAGACAAGGTTTCACTATGCTGCCCAGGCTGGTCTTGAACTCCTGAGCTCAAGGGATCTTTCTGCCTCAGCTTCCCAAAATGTTGAGATTACCCATGTGAACCACTGCACTCAGATGACTGCACTTTTAAGCTGCTAGGTGATTCTGACACTGCTGGCTTGAACCACAGCGGGAGAAACACCCAAAGAGGCCCACACAACCTATTAATGAAACAGCGAACAGGGAGAACAGTGGGAACTGAGGCGGCACTGCAGGCGCAGTCCTATGCCCCGAGCACCCACTCCCTACCGCCCTCTCAACCTATTAATGAATAAAAGCTTTTATTCATTAATAGATACCACAAAAACAAAAAAGTGAAAAGATAAGCCTCAAACTGGGGTGAGAGTGTGGGGGTGGGTTATACATCACACATTACTGATGAAGGATTACTGCCTAGGTCTAGAGAGAACTTCTCCAAATCAATGAGAAAAGACAATGAATCAACAGAAAGATGGGCTAAAGCATGAATAAGCTGTTTACAGAAAAGGAAACATATATGGCCATATAAACACACAAACGTATGAAAAGATACTCAATCTCATTAGCAACCAGAGAAATGCAAAATAAAACCACAGTAGGAGGCCATTTTGTGCCCACCAGATTGGCAAAAATTCAAAAGCCTGAAAATGCCAAGTGTCGGCAAGGTTGTCTTATGTGCTGTGTTGGGTATGTAACTTGGCATCACCACTCTGGAAAACAATTTGGCATTACCTTGTAAAGTGCCTTCCATACCGCTAATCCATATTCACCCTTGGAGATATACCCTGAAGAGGCTCTTGCTTCTTCTGTGCCAGGGACTTAGATGCAAGACTAACAGTGATGAACATATGACATAACCAAACCTCACAAACACAATGATGAACAAAAAAGACAAGCTGCTTAAGTATATGTATAGTATGATTCCATTTGTGTCAAGTCTAATGTGTAATCACACTGAAAATAGTCCTCAGCGGGGCATGGTGACTTACCCCTGTAATCCCAGCAATTTGGGAGGTTGAGGTGGGTGGATGCTTGAGTCTAGAAGTTTGAGACCAGCTTGGGCAACATGGTGAAACCCTATCTTTACAAAAAATACAAAAATTAGCTGAGCGTGGTGGTGCATGCCTGCAGTCCTAGCTACACGGGAGGCTGAGGTAAGAGGGTCACCTGAGCCTGGAGGGTAGAAGCAGCAGTGAGCCATGATCGTGCTACTGCACTCCAGCCTGGATGACACAGTGAGATCTTGTCAAAAAAAAATAAAGAAAAAAAAGAAAGAAAATGATTCTCATAATCTGCATTTTTAAAACTAAAAACAAGGAAATTATAAACACGGCGTTCTAAAACTAGGGTTATCCTAAGGGCTTAAGGGGAATGGAGAGGATTGCAGACTGAGGGGACAGAGGGGACTTCCAAACATGAGCCACCACCTGTTTCTCAAAGGAGATGCTGGATATGTGGTGTCTTTATTTTTGTTCTTTGTACCATAGCTGCATTATGCACCTTTTAAAAATCAGCCAACAGTGTCATATGGGAAAGGACTTAAACTTGAGGGACCTGAGTAATTATTACGTGTCAAATGGATTTTTTTTTTCCTGCATGTCTCCAAAGGCAAAATTCAGATCAAACATTTGGCCCTCCTGGGATGCAGATTTTAACCTCTGATAAAAAAGGCCTTGTAATGTTTGTACCATCTGGTGTATGTTTATCTCTCGAGTAGTTTTTGCAAGAACTCGCACTCCCTTGAGCTCAGTCCACTTACAGACACTCTGAGACCAGAAGAGGAGGCGTTGCTATCTTCATTTTATAAATATAAAACCGGACGGACATTAAACGGGGGTGAAGTACCCAGGAACTGGAGCCCAGCCCAGACTCCAGGCTGGATTCCTAGTCCTGGACGCTTTCTATGATGTTCTTGTCAGAGATGGGGTGCTCCATCCCGAAGGTGTCCCAGGCAGGTTCCTGTATGGTGGGAGAAGATGGACCTCTGACTCCCAGCTAGGGGCCCATGCAGGGCTTTTCAGGTGGAGGCAAGGCTCCCCATCATGCTGAAGGCATCACCAAGGTCCCAGTTAATACAGGAATGTCTTTCTCCAGGAGGCCTCTGTGCCTGCTACGGTAGGGGCATTGTGGCATGGATCCCTCAAAAGGACAAAGGCTGTGGCTGAGTGCTTCCTTCTAAAGTGACTCTCCCTTGCAGAGTACGGCTTTCTGGACTCCTGTCATGACGTGGGCAGGACGGAAGCCACACGCCCGCTTTACCTGGGGCTTCAGGCAAATTCAGTGAAATGGGGTGAAAGGAGCGAACGCTATGGCGGGAAAAACTGAAAATTTTTTCCCCCGCTCCCCTCAAAACCTCCCTGGCCCTCATTTGACCGGCCCGGGAAGCGGGTGGGGAGGCGGGTGGCTTCGCGTTGGGGGTGGTCCTCAGGGGCGGTGCCCTTGGGCCCTCACCCGCATCTCTGTCGCCCGCCCCCAGAGCAGCATGTGCTGGCGGAGCTGGAGCGGCAGGCGGTGCTGGTGTACACGCCATCCCGCAAGGTGCACGGCAAGCGCCTGGTCTGCTACGACGACCGCTACATCGTGAAGGTGGCCTACGAGCAGGACGGCGTCATCGTCTCCAACGACAACTACCGGGACCTGCAGAGCGAGAACCCCGAGTGGAAGTGGTTCATCGAGCAGAGGCTGCTCATGTTCTCCTTTGTCAACGACCGGTACGGCCGGCTGGGGTCCTGACACCCGGGCGGGCGGGGGTTCAGGGGCGGGGCAGTGGCCACGCCCACCTCCAGGTGGCGGAGCTTGGGGTCACCCGGTCACTCAGCCCCGCAGACAGAGCTCTCCCAGGTCTGCATTCTCGGCGGGCTGCTTTGCTCTGACCTTGCTGTTCCCAGGGCCACATCTCACACACTACAGAGAAGCCCAAGATGTGGGCCAAGCATGCAAGCATGCGCTTAGGGCACCACTAACTTAAAAAAAACAGAATTGCGTACTTCAGATTATTGAAATAGTCATCATGGAAAAGATCTATAGTTTGTTGTATTGCCTTTCACTTATTTCAGGTTTTTGTCTTATTTTATTTTATTTTTTGAGATGGAGTCTTGCTCTGTCACCTAGGCTAGAGTGGCTCAATCTTGGCTCACTGCAAATTCTGCCTCTGGCATTCAAGCGATTCTCCTGCCTCAGCCTCCTGAGTATCTGGAATTACAGGCACGCATGACCATGCCTGGCTAATTTTTTGTATTTTTAGTAGAGATAGGGTTTCACCGTGTTAGCCAGATAGCCTCCATCTCCTGACCTCGTGATCTGTCCACCTTGGCTTCCCCAAGTGCTGGGATTACAGGCGTGAGCCACTGCTTTTTTTTTTTTTAAACAAAAGTTTTGAATTACATATGGGAGTGGGCAACAGATTTTTTTTTTTTTTTTTTTGGACAGGGCCTTGACTCTGTTGCCCAGGTTGCAGTGCAGTGGCATGATCACAGCTCACTGCAGCCTTGAACGCCTGGGCTCAAGGGATCCTTCTGCCTCAGCCTCCCAAAGTGTTGAGATTTTAGGTGTGAGCCACTGAGACCCGCCCAGAATCTTTTGTTTTGGGCTGTAAAGATCTCCCCTTGCCTGGCCCTGACTGTCTCCGTACCTCTGGGTTGAAATGTTCAGGAGAACCTGGCTGGTTCATGTAGCCCTGAAATAGGACCCTTGGGTCAGTTCATCCCAGACCAACTGGCTATGGCTGGAGGCGGAGAGGGACACCAGGGCCACAGGCACAAACCGCTTAGCAGGTGGTGAGGGCAACACTGGCAAGGTGGATGAGGGTCTGGAGACCACAGCAGTGTGTGACAGAGCACAGCCAGCTGGCCTGTTGCTCCCATTTCCATTTCTGTTCCAGGCAGTGTTAGCTTAGCCCTCATTCTGGGCTCTCTGACTGACTTTTTGGAATGTGGTTTGAGACAAACTCCTCAGTTCTGTGAGGGCAGGGACTGTATCTGTCTTACGTGTGGTGTCTCCAGCCTGCCTGACCCACAGGCGTGCAGTAACTAGTTGTAAAGGAATGACCGAGTGAATGGCCGTGGCCCGGGGAAGGGTCGATGGGGAGAGAGGTCTGGGCTCAGGCTGTTTGCACACGACTGAGCAGCTCCTGACTCTGGACCCAGGGACACAGTGTGGTGTTTGAGAAAGGGCTGGGGCAGGTGAGGTTTCCATCTGAGGCCCTGCCGCTTACTGGCTGGGAGTCAAGGGGGAACCACTCAGCCTCTCTGAGCTGAATGTTCTTTAGTTTGAAAAGGGATTAATAGTGTCACCTCTGAGATCATTGTGAGGACTAGAGACAATTGTGCCCCAGAAGTGGTAGCAGCTATTCCCAGGACATGGTGCCCCAAGGGGTACTGTGGTCCCCATGGCCAATTGCTCCTGCAGCCATGGAGGTGGAGGGCCAGAGGCATGGCAGCAGCGCCCTGCAGGAGCCCCCATTGTCATTTCCAGCTGCAAAAGGCCGGTGGCTCTCACTGTCCATCTGTGGCCTGGAGGAATCTGGCTAGTCTGGGCCTATGAAATCCTCACTGAGCTCTCAGGGACATGGCCATCTCTGGCCTGACGACAGCCTGGGGCCGGGGCCAAGTCCTTTTGACGCACTGGCCTCTGTTAAGGGCCTGCCAGGAGGCAGGGCCTGCCGCCCGCTTGTGAGCGAGGGTGCCTGCCCTGGTGCCCCAGGCACGTCCACAGGGCCCTCTTGGCACAGCTTCTGCTCCTGGGAGAGCAGGAGAGGAAGTCTTTGGGAACTTTTAATAACCACAGTGGGCGGTTCCCCAGATTCTTGGTCAAGGCCCAATTCTGAGAAGCCGGCTGTGCAGCTGGGAGCTGCTCTGTGGAGGCCACACAGGGCCGGGGATCACCCAGCTCTCTGCAGAGTGGGACTTCAGCATGACTCTGGACTCTTAGGGGGACAGCAACCCATAAAAGCATCTCCTCCTTGATTTAGAATCCCAAACTCTCTACAGAACCTTTGTATGACCTGGAAGTGGCCTTGGGAACAAAAGTATTTATATAGAAAGTGGAACCTCACTTAGCAAGGGGCGTTTTCCTTCCGAGGTTTTCCCTGTTGAACTCTGAGCATGCATTCCCTTCCTCATTAGGGCTCCATGCCAGGGAGAAGAGAAGGGCAGGTCGGGGGCAGGGCAGCCTGGAAACTGCGACCAGATCCTGTGCCCCCAGGGTGTGCAGAGGAGGTTAAGTCTGTGAGGTGGCTGTATGTGCAGGCAGCATTTGGGGTCCACTTCCTCACTGATTCAAACTCTCTGTTCCTATTGAACCTCTTCACCTGCAGGTTCACAGCCCAGAGCTGTGTCACACAGCTCTGTTTCAAGGGGTGAAACACAGGAGAAATGGGACGTAAGCCTCAAGGAGCTCATACAACTCTGAAACCTTCTGGAACTGTTGTTGTTTGTTTGTTTGTTTAGAGACAGAGTCTAGCTCTCTTGCCCAGGCTGGACTCCGGGGCTTCAGGGATCCTCCCTTTTCAGCTTCTCTAGTAGCTGGAACTACAGGCGTATGACACCACTCTTGGCTTTTCTGGAAGTGTTTGTTAACCTCATAGAGGTTTCTAACCTTTTGTTGAGGACAGTGGGAAGCCAGAGGAGCCCTTAGAGCAATTATACTTTCATTTTCCTGGATAAAAATCACCTGGGAAGTTCTTTTTTGTTTTGGAGATGGAGTCTCACTCTGTCGTCCCGGCTGGAGTGCAGTAGCGTGATCTTGGCTCACTGCAACCTCTGCCTCCTGGGTTCAAGCAATTCTCCTGCCTCAGCCTCCTGAGTAGCTGGGAATACAGGCACCTGCTGCCACGCCCAGCTAATTTTTTTGGTATTTTTTAGTAGAGATGAGGTTTCACTGTGTTGCCCAGGCTGGTTTTGAACTCCTGAGCTCAGGCAATTTGCCCACCTCGGCCTTCCAAAGGGGAAGTTCTTAAAAGCAGATTCCTGAACAACTTCAGATTCTGATGAGTCAGGTCTTGTGTGAAGGTCGCTGGCAGTTTTTTTTTTTTTTTTTTTTTTTTTTTTGCCAGGATCTCACTCTGTTGCCCAGGCTGGCGTGCAGTGGCACAATCACGAATCACTGCAGCCTCCATCTCCCAGGCTCAGTCATCCTCCCACCTCAGCCTCCCGAGTAGCTGGGACTAAAGACATTCACCACCACACCCGGCTAATTTTCTTTCTTTCTTTTTTTTTTTTTTTTACTTTTTGTAGAGACAAGGTTTCACTATGCTGCCCAGGCTGGTCTTGAACTCCTGAGCTCAAGGGATCTTTCTGCCTCAGCTTCCCAAAGTGTTGAGATTACCCATGTGAACCACTGCACTCAGATGACTGCACTTTTAAGCTGCTAGGTGATTCTGACACTGCTGGCTTGAACCACAGCGGGAGAAACACCCAAAGAAGCCCAGAGCTGTGCTGTGTGCTCTGCATGGGGTTCAGTGCGAAGGGAAGCTTTTGCTTTAAGATGCTGTGACATCCCGCTGGGTTATGGTGGGCCCAGGGCCGAATGCTTCCTGGTGCTCTCGGGGAACTTGGGCCTGCTTCTTTTGTACAGGTGCTGGTGGCAAATCCCAGGTGGTCTTGCAGTTGCGCCTGTGCTTATTTTCCAGGTTCATGCCTCCTGATGACCCCCTGGGCCGCCACGGACCTTCCCTGAGCAACTTCCTGAGCAGGAAGCCGAAGCCCCCAGAGCCATCCTGGCAGCATTGTCCCTATGGTGGGTAGTGCCCAGTGCTTCGCAGGCCCTGTTCAGGGCCTTGTGTGGGGGCAGTACAGGAGCACAGTCAAAAAGCATTGGCCTGGTGCTCAGCAGCCTGGGCTCTTGCCCAAATTCTGCCCTCCAGCTATGCCACCCTGGAGAGTGAACTTTCCTGACAGGGTTGTTGCAGAACTGACATCCTGGCTGGTGATTTCATGGGAGCCAGGGCCCCATGCCACGGTCGGATGCAGGGATCATGCACACAGCAATGCTATGTCTGAGAAGCCAGGAGGCTGGACACAAACCCAGCTGCGGGTCTCAGTCCCTTCACCTGGCCCCCGGCAGCTTCTGTCCTCACCCTACCCCACCCCCCCCTTATGGATTTTGGTCACTGCTATCCATGAAGAGTTAAGAATTTTATCCTAGCACCCAGGGGGATGCCAGCCTTCTAGTCAGCTCTTTCACTGACTTGCTTCACCAAGTTATTTGATGTCTCCAAGTTCAGTAAAGGCTTGGGTGACAGTCAATCAATTCTTGTTAGAATTAGGTGACTATGCATACATTCAGGCTGACTCCTTCCCCCTTTCACTCTCAGAAGCCCTGGGTCTGGATGGTAACACTTGATCTTTTGTTCACGACTCTGTTAGAACAGCGTGCAGGGTGAAGGCGAGCGTTAAACACAGCGAACAGGGAGAACGGTAGGAACTGAGGCAGCACTGCAGGGGCAGTTCTATGCCCCGAGCGCCCACTCCCTACCGCCCACTCCCTAAGCCTGGCCTTATCCACAGGGTTCCTGGGGAAGTGGAGGCTGAAAGTCGTTGAATCCAGAGATTTGGTCTTAGTCCCTGGTCAAAGGGACCTGGGACCAACACTCCTCTGCATACCCTGGGATGAGTGTGCCCAGCCGACCGCGCCTCCTGGGCACTTCTCCCCACCTCGGTCTCGAGCCCAGATCCTGAGGCGTTTCCAGAGCGCTAAGTCTTCGGAGTCCGCGGCGGCCTGGGGGCCTGCTTGGCGGACTCTCCACGGAGAGGCGGGCGGGCTGGCACTCCCCGGATGCACCAGGCAGCACCGCCCCTCCGCGACCCCGGCCTCACGCCTCGCCCTCTCTGCCCCCGCCCCTTTCAGGCAAGAAATGCACCTATGGCATCAAGTGCAAGTTCTACCACCCGGAGAGGCCGCACCACGAGCAGCTGGCGGTGGCCGATGAGCTCCGCGCCAAGACAGGGGCCCGGCCTGGCGCGGGCGCCGAGGAGCAGCTGCCACCGAGAGCCCCGGGCGGCCCCGCAGGAGCCCGGGCGGCACCCCGGGAGCCAGTTGCGCACAGCCTCCCGCTGGCGCGGGGGTCCCCAGACCTCGTCGCCCTGCAGGGGAGCTTCTCTCGGCTGGCCTTCAGCGACGACCCGGGGCCCCTCGGGCCGCCTCCCCCGGGCCACGCCTGTGGCCTCACGCCCCGACTGGGAGGGCCCGACTGGGTTTCCGCGGGCTGCCAGGTGCCAGGCCCGCTCAGCCTCCCTAGCCCGGAGAGCCAGTTCTCCCCAGGCGACCTCCCGCCTCCGCCCGGCCTGCAGCTCCAGCCGCGGGGCGAACACCGCCCTAGGGACCTGCACGGCGACTTGCTTTCCTCGCGCAGGCTGCCCGACGACCCGTGGGCCCGTCTACCCCGCTCCGACCGCTTCCCTGGGCGCTCCGCCTGGGCGGAGCCGACCTGGGGCGACGGCGCCACTGGGGGACTTTCAGGGTACGCGGCCGAGGACGAGGGGGAGGCTCGCGCCCGGGCTCGCATCGCGCTCTACAGCGTCTTCCCGCGCGACCAGGTGGACCGTGTGATGGCCGCGTTCCCGGCGCTCTCCGACCTCGCCAGGCTCATCCTCCTGGTGCAGAGATCCCAGAGCGCTGGGGCGCCGCTGGGCAAGCCCTAAGGGACCATCACGCCCTTGCAGGGAATGGCCCAGCCTCGCCTTGGGTCTTGGACGGGTGGACCTATGGTTGCCAGCCTGGACCTGAGTGGGCCCACCGTGGCGCCCCCTTTTCTTTAAAGATGGTCAGGGAAGCCTGCTTCCTCCTCCTCAGCAGGGTTGTGGGGGCTTGGTGGCACTTGGTGATACTCACTGAGGCTGGGGCCTGCTGCGGGGAGGCCCACCTACTTCCGTGGAGGGAATGATTTTCCATGTGCACGGAGACTGCAGGTCCAAGCTGCAGTAGAATCCACAAGTGGGTCACAAAATCAATTTAGTGGGTCACCACCACAAACAGCGGACTGGGACAGGTCAGAGCGCACCCTGTGCAATCAGGCTGAGTCTGAACTCTTGTTACCTAGCCTGTGTCCCTACCCTCTTGGCAATCGTGTAACTAACCTCAATGTGGGTTGTAGTCAGAAGTTTCAAAAAGACCGTGAATGGTCTTGAATTTCATTACATCAGATAATGTTTGAAATATGTAGTCAGGTGGCCAGGGGAGATTTGCTATCTGGAATTTTTCATGTTGGCTATTGCTAACCCCACCTGCAAGGGGAGCCCAGCCTCCAGGTGTGGGCTCTGCTGTGCTCTGAATTGTGTGGCTGTGCCATGCTGGGGACGAGTGGCAGGAGCGCTTTGTCCCAGGGCCGCCTCTGGGACCTTCACCCCCCTTCACACACATACCCCACACCACACAAATGTACACACACACACATATGCAGTCTCACACATGTACATACTCACACACACCACACAGACACATACCGTTTGGCTCAGGGTTAAGTATCTTCAATTTTTTTTTTTTTTTTTTAAGCCACCCATCATGGCAGTTTCCAGAATAGGCCTTCTACCGTACCAGCTGAGCCGCCTTCTTTTACTTCTTCTTCTTCTTTCTTCTGTGTGTGTGTGTGTTTTTGTTTTTTTTTTTTTTGGTAATAAGACAGAGTCTCGGCCCGGAATGGTGGCTCACGCCTGTAATGCCAGCACTTTGGGAGGCTGAGGCAGGCAGATCACTTGAGGTAAGGAGTTTGAGACCAACCTGGCCAACATGGTGAAGCCCTGTCTCTACTAAAAATACAAAAAATTAGCCAGGCATGGTGGCACACACCTGTAGTCCCAGCTACTCAGGAGGCTGAGGCAGGAGAATCGCTTGAACCCAGGAGGTGGAGGTTGCAGTGAGTTGAGATCATGCCACTGCACTCCAGCCTGGGCGGCAGAGCGGGACTCCATCTTAAAAAAAAAAAAAAAGACAGAGTCTCACTCTGTCACTCTGTCTGGAGTATAGTGGTGTGATCATAGCTCACTGAAGATTCAAACTCCTGGACTCAAGCGATCCTCCTGCCTCAGCCTCCTGAGTAACTGGGACTGTAAGCACGAGAGCCACACTTCACAGTTAAACTGGGACTGGGTGAGTCAGGAATTTTGCTCTGAAATCTACAGGTGGGTCAGCAGAAAGCTGACATGCGCTCAGTCAGAGTTTATTGCCATCCTCCTGGTGCTGTTTCTTTCAGCCAGCTACTGCTCTGGGTTTGAAGAGAAAGGGCCTACCCATTTGCAATGGCTAAGAAGTGAGATGGTGCTGCCAGAGTGCCGACCCCCGAATCCTCAGGGGACCCTGGCCTCTCCTGGCAGCATCCACCCATTCTGGTTACCGTGCCAGCCCTCCAGGCTATGGTTTATTTGTTCATTAGAGGGCTTGGTAGCTTGGCAGTTTGGGGAAAGCAGGAGGTACTTCCCAGGAGAAGACCAGCCCTCAACCGCACAAGCTTCCTGCAGCCTGCTGGTTCAGAGGGATCTCTTGACAGTTTACTACCAGATTTCATGAGAGGTTGGCAGGCCTGGGGGGCACCTCAGGGAGAGTGCGTTCCCAGCCCTTTCGTTCATGGTAAATGACACCCCTGCGGCATACAGTGATGTTGGGTTTTTCTTTGAGACTCCTTTGATCTTTTAAAACCAGATTCTTAGCATGGATTGAGACAGACCTGTTCCTCACCCCCTTTTTCCAAAGAGGACGGTGCACCCACAGTTTTACTGTATCATATTGGGATCTCAGTCCTGAAGATGGCCCACTCTTTGTAAATAAGTTGGATTTTCCTCATGATGTGTGTGGGTTTTTTTTTTGGCGGGGGAGAGGAACGGGGCAGGGTTCCACTCTGTCATCTGCCACCCAGGCTGGAGTGCAGTAGTGCAGTCAGGGCTCACTGCAGATTTGACTTCCCAGGCTTAAGCAGTCCTTGTGCCTCACCCTCCTGAGTAGCTGGGACTACAGTTGCGCCACCACGTCCAGCTAATATTTTCTGTTTTTTGTAGAGACTCAAAATGTTGGGATTACAGGCATGAGCCACTGCACTGGGCCTTTATTTTTATTTTTAACCTTTTGACAAGACACGCTTTCTATTAGAGCTACTTTTTGTCCACTGGTTCGGTTTCCTGATGTAGAATCAATGTGTTGCTGATTTTTCAGTTAAAATGTTTAAACTGCTTCCTTTGAGAACAAGTTTGAGTTTTAGTAAGCTGTAAAGCTATTTTATTTGATTCACTGTGAATAAGACAAGTACAAAAAAGAAAAAAAAGTGAAAACACAGCACATGTCAAGTGTAATCCCCTTTGGAATTTTTCCGAAGTCTTAGTATATGTCTTTGTGACACAAAAACATAGATGGGACAGGTAAATGAAATGTTCCCAGTTGCATAGCTGTTACTGTGCTTCAAAAATAAATCATTTTTACCACACCTGGATTCTTTATTGTCAAATTGTCTATTAGTTTCTCCTGCTGACTTTCCCCCAGATTGGTCTGTTCTGTTAAAAATTGTGGGTGTAGACTGGGCCCAATGGCTCATGTCTGTAATTCCAGCACTTTGGCGGGCTTCATGAGGTCAGGATTTTGAGACCAGCCTGGTCACCATGGTGAGACCCTGTCTCTACTAAAAATACAAAAATTAGCTGGGCGTGGTGGGGCATGCCTGTAATCCCAGCTACTCGGGAGGCTGAAGCAGGAGAATCACTTGAACCCAGGAGGCGGAGGTTGCAGTGAACTGAGATTGTGCCACTGCACTCCAGCCTGGATGACAGAGCGAGACTGTCTCAAAAAAAAAAGTGGGTGTGAAGAAGACTGAGTTGTGGCCGGTCTCAGCAGCTGCAGTTCCGTGTTGTTCCACCTGGGGGCATGTGAGGGGCTCAAATCCACCTTTTCCAGGAGAAGCAGTAAGGCCATGGCAAGGACCTCCCTTTGCTGGATGTGCAGCAGGCAGTTCCCAAGGACACAGGCTGCTTGCCCATTTCCTAGACTTCTAAAATCCTCGTTACAGAACTATGAAGTTGACTCATAGAAGTCGCTCTTCTTGTTTAAACCTGCAGCAGAGCTCTCCTCGACTGATCAAACCAGAGGCCATTGCTGTCCTGGGTTTGCCTTGGGGCAGCCTTTCCAGGGGCCTCTGGAAGGGGGTTTGGGGCAGAACTGCAGAATGTCGGGGGTTGAGGGGTGGAAGCAAGACAAGCCACTCTAATTGGCATTCTTCCAAATAAAATGGATCCAGCTTTGGTTTGACATGGAGCTCAGCTGAGGAGCCATGCCCCAGCTGTGGCTGGCATGGACACAGCCCAGATGAGGCCACAGAGGCTGTGGGCTTCTGGGGGAAAAAGTCCACCTATGGGGTGTGGTGGGGAGAAGACCATAGAAGTCAGGGATGGGGGGAGGGAGGCATTAAGGTAAAGAAGACACAAGATAGGGTGATCGGGAGAGGAGTTCTGGAAACTGGAGCAATTCCTTGGAATCACAGATCCTACCAAGAGGGATGGCACAGAGCTGGGACCAGTGGCATAATCTGTGGGACTCTAAGCAAAATCAAACTGCAAGGTTCCCTATTCAAAATGTATAACAATTTCAAGATGTCGGCAGAGCATGAAACCAAACACGGGTTCCTTCTAAGCATAGGGCCCTGTGCGACAGCACAGGTCACATACCCAGGAATCTAGCCCTGCATGGAGTTACCTAAAAGACAAGAAAGAGAACATTCTCAGTGCTGAGAGTGTGTTCAGAACAAAACATTGACTGAAAGAAGTCAGAGGCCAAGGTGCGTGTGCTTCACTGCTAGAAAAGGCCATGGCATTGGAGCAGGTGCTGGTCCCCCAGCCTCTACCTGAGGGTTTGCTCACTGCAGCCACCTGAGGACTAAGTGGGGCTCCCTTGGCTTTCCCTGGAAGGGGAGAAGTCAAGGGGCTTGGGTAAATCACACTCTGGGTTGTCCACTTCCAAATGAGTGAGAGATGTCAGTCGGGGTAGCTCTAGAATTATACTAGTTTGTATTAGCCAAGGTTCTTGGCTACAAGTGTGGTTCACAAAACCAAATGGCAGGAGGCCAGGGGTAGAAGGCAGCTGTGGAGTTGACTGGAATTAGGACCTCAAAACCCTGTCAAGACTCTTGTCTGTTTCTTTCTGCACCTGTTACCTTCTGTTTATTCTCTCCTTCCAAGGTTTTTCCTGCACATTGAGAGCCATTCTCGTGGCCGGCTTAAGCACACATCTTTCCAACTAAAGGACTTGAGGAGACTGCCTCAGAAAGATCCTGGGGAAGGATTCTGGTTGGCCTGGCTTGGGTCACATGCCCATCCCTGGACCAATCACTGTGGGATGAGGAAGTACTACAATTGGTCCAGCCTGGATCTCAGGCCCACCTCTGGCTCCTCACCTCATCTCTGAACCCATGTGGTTGGTGGGGGCTGGGGAGAGGGAGATAAGCAGTGCCCTCAGAGAAGGGGGGACACTGTTTAAGCAGACAACGCAGATGCCCACAGCAATGTGCAAACCTGGGTACCACACCAAGGCTCGGCATGGCCCTGCCCTCCTCTACCCTCTACCCTGGTCCTATGTGAGAAAGCGGCGGCTCTGTTAGGAAAACCCTTGTGTCCGCCCATCCATAGACAACACGGTCTCCTATGGGAGGAAGGTGGAAGGGCCGCTGCCACAGAGCCAGAGGTACCATCATGTTAATCTCGCCAATGCTGGGACTGTGGCCAGAGGAGCCCTGCTGTGGCACACCACCAAAAACCCCTGTCGGGGAGGAAGAGGCTCTGCAGAGTCAGAAGGTGACCTTGGTCCTTTAATTACCCAGCTGGGTAATTAATTTGTCCTGAGTTCCTGGGGACAGCTCTCTCTCCTCACGGAGGGATGACACACACCTATTCAAATGCCCAGAAACAGGAAAGGTGCTGGTTAAATAAACAGAAAGGCAAACAGGCCCAGTGCTCAGAAACCACCTGAACACTGTGCTTATTAACTGGCTGGCTGACATGGACTGACTGACAGTGATGGGCTGGCTGGCTAACACTGATTCATTGACACTGTCTGACTGACCAAGTGACTGACAACGACTGACTGACACTGATTGACAGACTGACACTGACAGACTAATGGATGAACACTGATTGACCAACTAGCTGACAGACACAATGATTGGCCAACTGACACTGACTCACATTGGCTGACTGACACTGGCTGACTGAAACACTGGGTGGCTAACACTGGCTGACACCAGCTGACACACTGGCTGACTGACACTGGCTGACACTGACTGACACTGACTGACACTGGTTGACACACTGGCTGACTGACACTGGCTGACACTGACACTGGCTGACTGACACACTGGCTGACACAGACTGACACTGGCTGACACATGGGCTGACTGACACTGGCTGACTGACACACTGGCTGACATTGGTTGACAGTGGCTGACACACTGGCTGACACTGGCTGGCTGACACACTGACTGACTAACACTGGCTGACACTGGCTGACACTGGCTGACTGACACTGGCTGAGTGGCACTAGCTGACGACACTGAAGTGTGGCCAGGACCTGTGGCTGGCTGTTGAGAGTGATTACTGAAATAGAATTAGCAAATCACAGTGGTTTTGACTTTATCTGCAGTCAGTCTTACTCCTGATTATAACATATGTGTGATGACATCAAGCCAGATTAAGCCTCCAAAGTTAGGCTTCACAGAGGGCATTCCTGAATGTGGCAGTTACAGAAACATTTCCCCCAAAAAGAAGCCTGGGAAGCACAGGAGGGGGTTGAGGTTCCTCCCCTGACGGGGGTGATTTCCCCATCTGGCTCCTTGCTCTTTCTCGGAGGCTGTCTCCAGTTCTCAGTTCTTTGGAGCTCCGACTTCACAGCAATCACCCACCTGCAGTCCTCTGGGCTCTGTGTTTTGCTTCATCATGACCCCTTTGCTCTCCCACCCTTCTCCATCTGTTATCTCCATATGCCTCAAATCTCCCCATCCTTCAGAGGCCTCCCCTTGACCCTTCTTCCAGGGCATCTGCCCAGGCCATTCCAGTGCCAGGAGCCCCCCTTATTCTCAGACTGCTTCAACGCTGTCCTTTCAGGGCAGAACTGGTCCACTCTGCTCCGCGGCACGCTGGCAACAGTTCTGCTTTGAATGGTTACTTGTTGTGCATCATTGAACTCTTCCCTTACATGTAGGCTGGACTTCCCCAGCTGGTCCACGCACACTCGGAGGGTTGGGATTCTGTCTCTACCTTGTTCCTGCATCAGCCCTGAGGCCAGTCAGTCAGGACAAGCTCAGAAACAATGCAGGCCTGAATTCCGGTGAGTGAGACCACTGAGTTGATTATTGGTTTGTGCTAGATGCCTATGATAGGTTGGCTGGGGCTTGCATGCAGAGACCTGGGTGGAAGCAGCTTCTGCCCCCAGCCTCACAGTGAGTTACCTCCAGGAAAGAGAATGTTCAGAAATGTGCACTGGACCCTGAAGCTTCTGTCCAGATGTCATTGCTGCTTCCATTTCACTGGCCCAAACAAGTCACATGGCAACACCTAACTTCTAGGGACAAGAAAGCATGATCCCACTGTTTGCACGTGGTTGACATATTTGGAGAATAGCACTCATGACAATCTGCCTGTGGAAGCCTAGAGAGAAACACTTGCTGATTGAAAATCCTGAAGGAAAGAATGAGTTAAATGAAGCATGGTACATCCACTGACTGGAATACCACAGGGCATTAAAATGATATTGCAAAGGATGCTCATGAGCTAGAAAGTGTTGAGCACGTGTTGTGAAGCAGCGAAGTAGGTTATAAACAAGAATGTCCCAGCCGAGCACAGTGGCTCATGCCTGTAATCTCAGCACTTGGGGGGCTGAGGCGGGCAGATCACCTGAGGTTGGGAGTCTGAGACCAGCCTGACCAACATGGAGAAAGCCTGCCTCTACTAAAAATACAAACATTAGCTGGTATGGTAGCATGCACCTGTAATCCCAGCTACTCAGAAGGTTGAGGCAGGAGAATCGCTTGAACCTGGGAAACAGAAGTTGTGGTGAGCTGAGATTGTGCCATTGCACTCCAGCCTGGGACACAAGAGCGAAACTCCGTTTCAAAAAAGAAAAGAAGAGAAAAGAATGTCCTATATAATCTTTTTTTTAATTAAAAATGCTTATTATAGGAAAATACCAAGGGAATTCACTAAAAGACCATCAGAATAGATCTCGATAGTAGGATTATGGTTACAGGTGATCTTCTCCCCATTTTGGTTTCTATTTTTCTAAATCTCTGTATTTAATAACTTTGGTAACATGAAAAAAATTTTACCAAACAGTGCTATATTTAAAAGTATAACACACACATTCATTATTCAGAAAATTCAGTCATCTTTGTAAAAACTTATTGTACAGAATGTAGCCATTGTAAAATTCAGGGATCTTGCAGTGACATCTGATAATACTAGTGTGGATCCTTTCAGGCCGTTTTCCACACATACAGGCATGTGTACATATTTCATGGAAAGAAAATTCTCGTGGACCAGGTCCCTGGCTAGCACCAGGGCTGTCAGACCTGAACCCACGCGTACAGTCCAGGTGAGCAGCGTGCCTGGTTGCCCTGCTAGAAAACCCTGTGCGGGCCCTCGCTCCTGGGGCGGGGAGTGAAGGATCTTGGGGGGCTCCTGTAGGAACCCGCCAGCTGCAGGCTGCAGTGGCTATTGGGGGAAGACCTGTCAGTCTGCAGCCCCCAAAGCCGCGAACACGGTCCTGGGTCTGGCATTAGGGACTGTGCTCTCATCAGTGCAAGGAGGCAGCCCTCGCTGTGGGTCCTTGGCTCTGGGGCCTCATGGTCTGGTCTCTTGGGAGAGAGGAGGAAGATTTTCCTGTTCTCTGTTTGAGCTCTTTGAGCTGATTCGGCTCCAGGGAATTTTTTTGGCCCAGTCATTTTCAAAATAGCTCTTCATGATCTGTTTGTGGCAAAGGCAGTAGATTTATGGCTTTGCTGACCTTTGATTTGTTGTCAAAGCTCTGCCTGGGGTCGTGGGGAGGTTTTCCTTTGCTTATTTACCCAGAGTGATTTAGGAACCTCAGTGGCAAGAGGTTTCCCATTTCTTCCGCTGTAAGACCTGACCGCATGGCCCCTGCCATCAGGGTTCACAGCCTGGGAGGGGCTCAGACTCATATTTCATACAGAATGGCAGTTATCCTTTGGACGCCCTGGGCCGTGTCATTCATATTTCTTGGCCCACAATCCTCATTGAGAATCCCCCGAGAGAGTCCCCAGAGCTGCATGTCTCGCTCTGCCCTGCCTCCCGCCGCCTGGCCTTTTCCCACCTCCTTTTGGGCTCCTGGCCCTCCACAGCTGAGGGGTTGAGGAAGAGCGGATGAATTACTATTATTATTAATTCTGACGAGCAGCCTCCTTCCAGAGTGTGCGAGTGCAGCTGGCGCCTGCAGCACCCGTGGGCAGCTGGGCTGGTATGCAAGGAAGGAGGGCTCCTGGGGCAGGTTAGGGACCCTGAGCAATCCTGGGCCTCGTTCTTTGGGCCTGTGTACTTTTGTGTGTGGCTTGGTCTGTTCACTGTAGGGTAGAGTCTGGAGGAAACTCAGAGGTCCTGAGGGGACGCCTGTCCGAGGAGGCCGAGTCACTTGCTCAAGGCACAGGGGGAGCTTGTGGCCCTGGGGTCTTTCTGTCAGTTTAGGGATTTCTGAAAAAATGTCCTGGTTCATTCATTCATTTATCCAGCACGCTATTTGAGGCCCCGATCCATGCCCTCCGTTCTAGGACCTGGGGAAAATCCTGCTGTCACAGAGCTCACCTTCTGGTTCAAAACAAAGCTTGGGTTCATTGTGCACATTCCTTCTACCCTGTTTCTGAATCACCCTGGGACCCTCACAACAGCCTTTGGGATGCACGCCATTAATTCTGTCTCATAGAACAGAAAACTGAGGTGCTGGAAGCAACTTGCCAAAGGTTGGTTTTGTGTTATCTTTATGGTTACTTAGGCTAAAAAGATTTCAGTGTAAATAGTAGTATGAACGCATTTATAAGTAACTCTAGGGGCCGGTGTGGTGGCTCACGCTGGTAATCCCAACACTTTGGGAGGCAGAGGCGAGCAGATCACCTGAGGTCAGGAGTTTGAGACCAGCCTGACCAACATGGAGAAACCCCGTTTCTACTAAAAATGCAAAATTAGCCGGATGTGGTGGCCAACTACTCGGGAGGCTGAGGCAGGAGAATCTCTTGAATCCCAGAGGCAGAGGTTGCAGTGAGCTGAGATTGTGCCATTGCACTCCAGCCTGGGCAACAAGAACAAAACTCCGTCTAAAAAAAAGAAAAAAGTACTCTAATCTGCATGAAAGGTTGTTTGGTTAGCATTTGAAGGCCCCTAATTGGGGTTTCTCTCTCCAGAGGAGGGACCTGAGAGCCTAATAACTGTTACAGAAATAGATGCTGGAATCTTGTTAATTAGCAGAAAGGAAATGAGAAATAATTTTTCATTGTTGAAAAGTGGGATGTTCAAAATATGTGCTTAGTTGGCTCAGGCTTCAGACCTCAGACCCACACGTAAACCTGTGAAGATCTGCCAGTAGTGCTTTGGTTTCTTTCTTTTGCTGGGAGAATAAACTGAGGCTGGGCTAGATGGGGGAAAAGCAAGGGGTTGGTGGACTGGGATTCCAGGCTGCTTTTCAGCTTCTGAGCTGACTCTTCCCACTGACCTCAGCAAAACAAAACAAAATTAACCCCAAATCCCACCTCCACCCAGCTTGAATCGGGAAGAAATATAAATCTTGAACAGACCAATAGCAAGCAGTGAGATTGAATGAGTAATAAAAAATCTCCCAACATTAAAAAGCCCAGGACCCAGTGGAATCATAGCCAAATCCTACTAGATATTCCAAGAAGAATTGCTATCAATCCTACAGAAACAATTCCAAAAGATTAAGGAGGAAACCCTCCCTAACTCATTCTATGAAGCCAATTATATCACCTGATAACAAAGCCAGGAAAAAACACAGCAAAGAAAACCACAGACCAATATCTTTGATGAACACAGATACAAGAATCCTCAACAAAGTTCTAGCAAAGTGAATCCAACAGCACATCAAAAAGATAATTTACCATGATCAACTGGGTTCCATCCCAGGGATGCAGGGATAGTTCAACATATACAAGTCAATAAGTGTGATTCACCACATAAACAGAATTAAAAACAAAACCATACGATTATCTCAATAGATACAGAAAAAGTATTCCATAAAATTCGGCATCACTTTATGATAAAAACTCTCAACAAACTAGGCATAGAAGGAACATAGCTCAAAATAATAAATGCCACATACAACAAACCCACCGCCAACATCATTCTGAATGGGGAAAAGTTGAAAACATTCTCCCGAAGAACTGGAACAAGACCTGAATGCCCACTTTCACTACTTCTATTCAACACAGTACTGAAAGTCCTAGCCAGAGAAATCAGGCAAGAGAAAGAAATAAAGGGCATCCAGATTGTAAAAGAGGAAGTCAAACTATCTCTGCCATGATATGACCTTATACCTAGAAAATCCCAAAGACTCATCCAAAAGACACCTAGATTTGATAAACAAATTCTCAGGTTACAAAATCAATGTACACAAATGAGTAGCATTGCTATACACCAACAATAACCAAGTTGAGAGTCAAATCAAGAACTCAGTTCCTTTTATAATAGCTACCAAAAAGGCCGGGTGCGGTGGCTCATGCCTGTAATCCCAGCACTTTGGGAAGCCAAGGCGGATGGATTACCTGAGGTCAGGAGTTCGAGACCAGCTTGACCAACATGGAGAAACCCCGTCTGTACTAAAAATACAAAATTAGCTGGGCGTGGTGGTGCATACCTGTAACCCCAGCTACTGGGGAGGCTGAGGCAGAAGAATCGCTTGAACCTTGGAGGCAGAGGTTGTGGTGAGCCAAGATCATGCCATTGCACTCCAGCCTGGGCAACAAGGGCGAAACTCTGTCTCAACAAAACAAAACAAAACAAAACAAACAAACAAAAACCCTAGGAATATACTTAACCAAGGAGATGAAAGGTCTCTACAAGGAGAACTATGAAAGCAAGTAGATGAAAGAAATCATAGATGACATAACCAAATGGAAAAACATTCCATGCTCATGAATTAGAAGAATCAATGTGAAAATGACCATACTGCCCAAAGCAATATGTAGATTCAATACAATTCCTGTCAAAATACCAAGGTCATTTTTTACAGAATTAGAAAAACCCTCAACCTAAAAAATTCACATGGAACCAAAAAAGAGCACATATAGCTAAAGCAATCCTAAGCAAAAAGAACAAATCTGGTGGCATTACATTACCCAACTTCAAATTATATATTACAAGACTATAGTAACTAAAACAGCATGGTACTGATACAGAAATAGACACATAAGACCAATGTGACAGAATAGAGAATCCAGAAATAAAGCCAAATACTTATATCAAACTAATCTTCAAAAAGCACACAAAAACACACACTAGGGAAAGGATATTCTATTCAATAAATGCTGCTGGGAAAATCGGATTGCTACGTGTAGATCCCCATCTGGATCCCCATCTCTCACTGTATACAGAAATCAACTCAACATGGATGAAAGACTTAAATCTGAGACCTGCAACCATAAAAATTCTAGAAGAAAACCTAGGAAAAACTCTTCTGAACAGGCCTAGACAAAGAATTTAGGACTAAGACCCCAAAAGCAAATGCAACAACAATAACAACAAAAATAAATGGGACCTAATTAAACTAAAAAGCTGCCCAACAAAAGAAATTATCAACAGAGGAAACAGACAACCTACAGAATGGGAGAAAATATTTGCAAGCTATGCCTCTGATAAAGCACTAATATTTAGAATCTACGAGGAACTAAAACAAATCAGCAAGAAAAAACCCCAAATAATCACATTACAAAAGTAGGCAAATGGCATGAACAGACATTTTTCAAAAAAGATATGCAAATAACCAACAAATGTATGAAAAAATGTTCAATATCACTAATCATCAGGGAAATGCAAATTAAAACCACAGCGAAATACCACTTTACCCCAGCCAGAATAGCCATTACCGAAAAGTCAAAAAATGATAGATGTTGGCACGAATGTGGTAGAAAAAGAATGCCCGTACCCTGCTGGTGGGAATGTAAATTAACACAACCTCTAAGGAAAGCAGTATAGAGATTTCTCGAAGAACTAAAAGTAGATCTACCATTCAATCGAGCGATTCCACTACTGAGTATCTACCCAAAGGAAATTCAGTCATTAAATACTAATTAAAAAAAGACATCTGCATGCATATGTTTATTGCAACACAACTTACAATTGCAGACATATGGATTCAACCGAAGTGCCCATCAACCGATGAGTGGATAAAAAAAAAATGTGGTGTCTGGCCAGAAGTGATAGCTCAGCAGTGGTTCACACCTGTAATCCCAGCACTTTGGGAGGCCGAGGCGGGTGGATCACTTGTAAAGGCCTTGTAGAGGCCAGGAGTTCAAGACCAGCCTGGGCAACATGGTGAAACCCTGTCTCTACTAAAAATAAAAAAATTAGGTGGGCATGGTAGTGCTGGGCGTGATGTGATAACAGCACTATCCTCGGCTATGGGAGCTCCGCGACCCCAGGCCCTGGCACCTCAGGGCTGTCATTATGCTCCTTGCAGAGTGAGTCGAGGGTGCACAGTTGTCCCACCTACAGAGGGCACTTCGCTGGCACTAATCTCAGTGTGGCTGCGAGTCCAGGCAGGCTTGTGACTGTTTTCAGCCCCTGCTGGGGGTTGTGGCCCACGACAGCGCTGTTATCACATCAAAGGCTGTGACAGTGGCTGCCAAGCACCCATCACTCTTGCCCCAGGGAGAAAATATCAGGGATCCCAAGTTGCAGCTGACCCAGTCACAGAGCCCCTGGGCCATGAGGCCACTGAACACTTTTGTGGGTGCAGGACGGACACAGTCTCCAAATGGAGGGAGACAAAGAGCCCGGAGCCACTTGGAATCCTGGGAATCCTTGGTGACCCATCACTCAGCTTGCCCAGAACCATCCCAGTGTTAGCACTGAAAGTCCTGCATCCTGGGGGACCCGTCAGTCCCGGGCAAACTGGATGAGGGTCACCCTGACTCCTCACAAGCCCATGGGCCCTGAAGGCAAATGGCTGGGAAGCTCTGAGCACTGGCTCTCACCCTCCTCTGCTCCAGTGTCTGCAGAGACAGGAACATCTGGAGGAGTGGGGAGGATGGTCTTGCTGTGAGTCTCGAAATAGAAATCACAAGAAGCCAGATGGCAGAGCTTTGGGCCTGCGATGAGGCAGCTGGCTGCACCAAGGTCCTGGGAAGAGTCCACAGCACAGGCCAGCCCTGCGCCCATTGCCACCGGCCTTCCCCAACCCCTATTGTCACCTCTGGGGAGTTGACTGTCACTGCTGAGTCTATCATCTCCCTGCTCTGGTCACGTCATGACCTTCAGAGGCAGGTAAGTTGTCAAGGGGTAAGTCACCACCAGCCCAGGGTAAGAGACTAATGTGGGACAATCACTTAGGGCCCTTGGTTGACCCCATTCTCTCTCCACCGTCCTCCTTCATGTCCTTGTCAAAACCTGCTCTCAATAAAGACAGCGTAGGAGGCGTGATCTGGGGGGAAGAAGACTTCTTGGGTCCACGCGCAGGAGTGAGGAGGCAGCTCTCTCTTCTCTGTCTCCATTTCCTGGGGCTAAGGTTGGAACGCCTTGTGGGCTTCCCACCCTGCGGCACGGGACCTTCTCCCACGTCCAGAGAACTCTCAGCAGCCTGTCATAATGACAACAAGAAGCTGGGCGCGGTGGCTCATGCCTGTAATCCCTGCACTTTGGGAGGCCGAGGTGTGCGGATCACCTGAGGTCAGGAGTTCGAGACCAGCCTGGCCAAAATAGGGAAACTTCGTCTCTACCAAAAAAAAAATAAAAAATTTGCTGGGATGGTGGCAGCTGTAGTCTCAGCTACTCAGGAGGCTGAGGCAGGAGAATCACTTGAACCTAGGAGGTGGAGTTTGCAGTGAGCCGAGATTGCGCCACTGCCCTCCAGCCTCGGCAACAGAGTGAGACTCCGTCTCAAAACAAAAAACAAAAAAACAAAAATCACACAAGAATACATGTCTTGCTTTTATTTTACACTGTATCAGTTACAAAAATCATGTGTATTATTTCATCTGCCAGATATTTCATCTGTCAGTTTTATCGCACCTCACTTTCCATACTCACATCCTCTTAGTGGACCAATAGCATCATTTTATTCATTAATGGAGCTACTTAATTTTTTCTTAAAAGTTTACAAGAAAAGACGATTGAATGTTAATGGGAAAAATATGAAGTAAACACCCAAATCTTTTCCATTAACCCCCATCTTAATCTGGCTCCACATCATGGCACCCATTCAGAATGGCTCATAAAACTGAGAGTCAGGACACATCTTTTTTTTTTTTTTTTTTTTTTAAAAAATTATATTTGGTAAAAATGAGTTAAGAATGACTTTTTTTTTTTTTTTTTTTGAGACGGAGTTTCACTCTTGCTGCCCAGGCTGGAGTGCAATGGTGCAATCTCAGCTCACTACAACCTCTGCCTCCCAGGTTCAAGCGATTCTCCTGCCTCAGCCTCCTGAGTAGCTGGGATTACAGGCATGCGCCACCACGCCTGGCTAATTTTGTATTTTTAGTAGAGATGGGGTTTCTTCACGTTGGTCAGGCTGGTCTCAAACTCCTGATCTCAGGCGATCCGCCCGCCTTGGCCTCCCAAAATGCTGGGATTACAGGCGTGAGTCACATTTTTTATTTTTATGTTTTGTAGGAACAGGGTCTCACTATGTCGCCCAGACTGGTCTCAAACTCCTGGCCTGAAGCCATCCTACCTCGGCTTCCCAAAGTGCTTGGATTACAGGCGTGAGCCACCCCGCCCGGCCAATTGTTGACGTCTTTATGTCTGTGTATACCTATCGTTTCACTCCCACGTGTAAGTGGTTTTCTGTTTCTGTGATAATTCACTTAGCATAATGTTCTGCAGCTGCGTCCACGTTGCTGCAAAGAGAAGCCCTGTTTTCTTTATCCAGTCCTCCACTGATGGGCACCTAGGTGGATTCCACGGCTTGGCTGTTGTGGACAGTGCTGCAATCAACATGTGAGTGCAGATGTATTTTTGGTAGAATAATGTATTTTCCTTTCAGTACATACCCAGGAATGGGATTGCTGGGGTGAATGGTGGTTGTATTTTTAGTTCTTTGAGAAATCTCCCAACTGCTTTCCACTGGGGCCGAATAATTTACATTCCCACCAACAGTGTATGAGCGTTCTCTTCTCTGCAACATTGCCAACATCTTTTATTTTTTGACTTTTAAAAAGTAGCTAAGAATGACTGACTTGCTAGATGGTCACACAGTGTGCACACAAACAAACATTTCATAAGATCATAATTAAGGAACATTTCAGAAGCTTTGCTGAGTAAGGATAGTCATTGCAAAAAACAAGCTTCCAAAAATGGTTAACTAAAACTAGGAGGGAAAGATATTGTAATACAGACAACTTACATTTGTGTGGCATGTTGGCATTCATCAAGCAAATTTCCATTTACTGTATTATGTACTTTACTGTATTATGTACATTTCCATGTACTGTATTATGTACTTTTCATATTAACGGTGAAAGTACCATTAATATGCTGTGAGGTAGGTTTTAAGTCCCATTTTATGGATAAAGTGAGGCTCATGGGGTGACTTGTCTGAGTCCTTCAGCTGATGGGTATTGGGTTCCAACTGTGAAGGACAGGGACCAATCCAGGGATCTCTCCAGTACACCTGTGGGCAGTGTTGGGACAGGGCTTCTTTGCTACCTGCTGCTTTGTGGCTAAGTAAGCCCGCCTTGGCCTCAGGCAGCCTAGCTGCTGATATCAGCTCTACCCCCTACTATTTGCTGTGTGTCCTTAGGAAAGTATCTTAGCTTCTCTGAACCTCAAGTTTTTCATTAGTAAAAAGGGTGCAAAGAGTATCTGACATATTGGATCATCAAGAAGACTAAATGAGCTACTGTAACTAGAGCCCCAAGTGCAGTGCTTGACAGCTTACAGCACAAAATGCTGGCAATGATCATTACATTGTTATCCAAGTAAATCATAAAACTAATTGAAGGAAGTGACTAGGGGATGCTCTGTAGCCTCTGTGACACAAATATTGCTCCATGAAGATATAGATTTTCAGTAATTTATTTTAATGTTTATTTTATTATTTATTTTGTTTTATTTTACTTTGAGACAGAGTCTCACTCTGTCGCCCAGGCTAGAGTGCAGTGGCATCATCTTGGCTCACTGCAACCTCTGTCTTCCAGGTTCAAGTGATTATCCTGTCTCAGCCTCCCGAGTATCTGGGATTACAAGCATGTGCCACCACGCCTGGTTAATTTTTGTATTTTTAGTAGAGACAAGGTTTTGCCATGTTGCCCAGGCTGGTTTTGAACTCCTGACTTCGGGTGATCCTCCCACCTCGACCTCCCAAAGTGCTGGGATTACAAGTTTGAGCCACTGTGCCTGGCCTGATTTTCAGTAATTCTGAAGCACAAAGTACTCAGGCTGTTGATGATTTCACCATCAATACAAGTAAGCAGTCAGCTTCGTTAGTGGTCTGCTGTTGTGCAGATGTAGAGAACTGATAAACAGCATGGAAGGAGAAAGGTACGCCTCATTGCATGGTGTGGGAACACATGTACGTAGTGCTAGAAATACTAGTATTTAGTATTTTAGTATATTTAGTAAAATTTAGTAACTTTAGTATATAGTATTATTGGGTCAATTTTGTTCTTAGTTTCACACTTACATTCTTGGACATTTCGATATTCAGATGCCTCGTGGGGAATTATTAACATATCTCTAAGGTCTTGTCCAGCCCTAACATTCCATGATTTCTAAAAACCACCCCAACACATTTACATAGCATCGCTGACCAACTTGCTTTGAAACGGAAAAAAGTATGTTCTCATTTCATGCGGTTTTTTCCTATCCTACTACAGAAATAGTTCTCCCCCTCAAATCTCACTTCAAATGTGGGTTTGAGGCATGATTTTTAAAGAGCTTCAAACATTGCCGTGGTGTTGGCAAGGATGCCGGGAGGGAGCCCTCCAGAACATAGGACTCCACTCCTTTAACCTCTGCAAGGCGGGAGGAAAAGCACAATCGAAATTCTCTGGAGGGGAAGGCATTGGTCTGCTTCAGCTAACTGAGAAAGGAGCTGAGCAACTGTAATCCGCTCCAGTCCTGAATCCTTTATTCTCTTTACACAGAGTGGCTAGAAACAGACTACCCAATACCCAATACCCAATGGTGGTGTCCCTTCAGACCCGGGGACGCATGTCAGAACCAGAACCGACCAGTAGGTGGCGCCATTGTAGCACAACAAGCATTGACCTGGATTGGCGACTATTCTGAACCTGCTCGCGATGGAACTACCACTGGCTCTCTCCCGTGTCATGGGGTTCCCACAGGCCTAGCAGCTCGGAGCCCCAGGTCAGCAGCCAGTGAACAGCTGAGGATGATGATGATAAAATACAGGAAAAAGCACCGGCACTTGCACCCTGGCAGTTACAGCTCTTTGTGATGGAAGATGTAACAGCTACAGCAAATTAAATACATTTTCATTTAAAATTCATAAGAAACTATTTTGAACATACATAAAATTAGTGTACGTATGACTATTGTAACAAATGCCTGATTTTTTTTTTTTTTTTTGAGACAGGGTCTTACTCTGTTGCCCAGGCTGGAGTGCTGTGGCGTGATCTTGGCTCACTGCAGCCTCCGTCTTCCAGGTTCAAGTGATTCTCCTGCTCAGCCTCCCAAGTAGCTGGGGCCACAGGTGTGCACCACCACACCTGGCTGATTTTTTTGTATTTTTGGCCATGTTGCCCAGGCCTGTCTCAAACTGCTGAGCTCAAGTGGTCCTCTTGCCTCAGCCTCCCAAAGTGGCTGCCTGACTTGAATTTTAACACCTTGCCATGTTTGCATTAATATTTTATTTCTTTTAATCATGATTTGTAATTTTCTTTACAAATGTACAAGTGCATACTTTGTTAAAATTATTTCTGAGTACCACGTAGATTTCTACCACTATTGTTATTATGAACGGGTTCTTTTTTCTTCACAGTCTGTTATTGGTGTATTTTGTGTGTGTGAATAAACTTTGAATTCCCTGAATACTTTATCTAAATCTACTGAGATCATTACATTTTTCTCTTTCATCTTTGCATATGGGATAAGCCAGTTAGTTTTCTCCTTTAGCACTGATCAAAAAAATTCTGTTTTTAAAAATAATATTATGGCCGGGCGTGGTGGCTCACAGCTGTAATCCAGCACTTTGGGAGGCCGAGGTGGGTGGATCACTTGTGGTCAGGAGTTCGAGACCAGTCTGGGCAACATGGCGAAACCCCGTCTCTACTAAAAATACAAAAATTAGCCAGGCATAGTAGCGGGCGCCTATAATCCCAGCTACTTGGGAGGCTGAGGCAGGAGAATCGCTTGAACCCGGTGGGGGGTGCCACTTCACTCCAGCCTGGGCGAAAAGAGTGAAACTGTCTCTTTATAATAACGTGAGCATTTCCTCATCTTACTATAAACTCTGTAAGGATGATCTGTGGGAACTACATTTTCCGCAGTGGAGAGACTAAACTTATTGCACATTATGTCTCCTTTTTTGCTATTATAAATAAAAATACCTTTGGCATAAATTGACCCAATTAGATGCAAGCAAAGTATGTGATATTTTTAGGCCTCTGACACCTGTTCTCAAGCTGCTTTTGTGAAAGCCGTGCAATCGTATACCATCACCATCACCAGCAATGCACGTCATCACTTCTTCACCAGCAAGACTTCATTAAAAACAATCCCCCAAATTACTGTCATCAGCACCACACCAGCAACGTGGTAAGTGAAAAGCTTCAGGTTCATTTCTTTAACTTTTTTCCCCCATAGGATTATTAACACGTTTAATTCCTCTTTGGTGAATCATCTATTCAAGTATTTTACCTGCTTGGTGATCAGAATCTTGGTGTTTTTAATTTATTCATGGTAAGAACACTGTAACTATTCAGAATAGCAATCTTTTGTCTGTTTTATTTGTTGTGAACCTTTTCCTCTGTTTGCTTTTTTAAATTCGGCTGTTTTGATGTAGCGATGCTTCCAATTCTCCTGTTTCCAGCGCTTTCTGCTGCTCTGCCTGGCTGTGAGTGCCGGCGCGGCTCTTTTTGTCTGGCCCCCTCCCATTGGCCATTTTACTCTGTGCTTGAACCATCACTGACAGGTGGCTGCCTCTCTCTGGGAACACACCTCAGGGGCCCGCTGCCCCTGATGGCTCTATTGGATGTCCCCCTGGCATTGTGCTGCTCCCATGTACCCACTGCTCTCTGTGTTCCCTAAATCCATGAATGCCACAGTCATCCACCTGGCCACCCCCACCAGTCGCGGGCGACACTCCCGATTCCCCCTCTGTCCACTTTCTCACCAAACCTCCTGGTCGTTCTGCCCTCACCTGCCCATGGCTTCGTCCCCACAGTGAGTTCTGTGAAATTCCCTCTGGATTATGTAAATTGTCTTTTTGCCCCCCATACTTTCTTTAAAAAAAGTTTTTAAACATATAGAAGTGCAGAAAATGTCATAACATATACCTATGCGTCTACTACTCAGATTTTATAAATGCTACCATTAGCCATTACGTGCTTTGAATTTTTAAAAGAATGAGACTCCTATAGATGTCACTGAAGCCCTCTTTACAGCTTTCTGGATCCTGACAAGAAGAGTGAGGATGATGGTAAATCAGGAAGAGCGTTTCTTAGCAGACACGTGATTTGGTAATGAGCAATGAGTCCGGGCTTGTTTGCATTAGGGAGGATGGGGAAGGAGGAGGAGCCCGGAGCCAGCTTCCCCCTGCTGCTGTTTGAGTGCTCCCCCATCACAGGCATTGTGCCCAGTGACTTCCATACATTACCATTTCATCCTTGCAGCCAATCAGAAAGTAGGGTTTAAGATGAGAACACGAAGGCAGGCAGGGGTAAATGACTTGCCCAAAAATCTCTTCTTTTCGGACATCACGGCTACTTTTACAGCTTTCTCTGGATCCAGAGCATTCGTAGGAATAGCCATCCAGCCAATGCTATCCTGTGCCCTTATGAAGCCCTTTCTTCCTACTGCCCAGGCAGAATACAGTTTAGGCCATGATCAGGCTATGGAGATATTTGAAATACATGGGGGGGCACAGCGGCTGCAGGGAGAGTGGAGTTGCTGTGACTGCTGAGCTGTATTGAGTCCCCGGGAAGGATAATAGAGCAAATGAGCAGTTTGAGGCTGGGTGTGAGAGCCAGTGGCCTCTCTGTAGCTTCTGAGGAGGCTTTTGTCTCCTGTAGTGAAAGAGCTGATGCAGCTGACCAGTGGATTGAGGATCTGATAGTCCCAGGACTTTGGGGATGTTTAAATACTCAGTCAAGGCAGCTGTGTTGTGCTGAGGTCATTCATCTGGCTGGGAAAACACAGCTTGCAAGCATGGGATGGGAGCATATACATAGATGCCTCCCAGGACATGGGCTTTGCAGACCCCTAGAGCCCCCGGAGCTTGCAGATTTGGCCCACCCTTCCCTAGTGAGAGGTGCCTTGTGCTGGGAGACACTGCAGAGGCCTCTGCCCAGCCACAGGTGCCTCCTTAGGAGCTGCAGTCACCTCCTCTCCTGGCTGCCAAACTGCAGACAGGCTTCAATCCCAGCACACACCTGCAGCTGCCCAGGGAGGACAGCAATTGTCCTCTAAAGGATCTGAGGGGTTGGCCAGTGTGTGCCTGCAGGAGTCAGGAGAGCACCTCTGAGATTGCATTTTGAGGGGGCTTGATCAAGGAGGCCAGAATATAAGATTGGATAAGCAAGAATCCATCAGTTTGGGGGTGTACTTGGGGGACACAGGATTTAACACCCTGGCAAGGACTCCAGAGGATGGGGAAAACTGCTTTGTGCTGTTGGGAGCCTGGAAGTGTGACAGTCAACACAGAGCGAAGCGACAATGCCCACATGGCTCTAACAGATAGACAGGAAGGAATAAAGAGCCTGAGGGGGCTCACACCTGTAATCCCAGCACTTAGGGAGGCTGAGGAGGGAGGATTGCTTGAGTCTGGGAATTTGAGGCTGCAGTGAGCTATGACTGTGCCACGGCACTACAGCCTTGACAATAGAGTGAGGCAGAATTAAAAAAAAAAAGAACCTTAGTTGAGTGGTCATGCTGTAAATCATCTTACTGAGACCAGAAGACCCCAAGTTGTGTTCCAGAGAGGGCCCTGGGGCACACTGAGGGTGTCAGGAATGCCCTGATGAGAGGGACACTGACGTCACTGGGGTGATCTCTAGTGGCTTCCTCTGCAGCCCAGGCTTGGTGGTAGAAGGGATGGTTGCAGAGCTGTGCTCATTCACGGTCATGCCCCACCCCATGGTGTAAAGGAGCTGTGGCAGCCTGACATCAGGCTGCAGTGACCCTGGAGAGCAGCAAGATGGGAGTGGTGGAGGTGGTTATCACAGCATGGTGACCCTAGAGGCCACATGGACGGGTGGCCAGTGGGATGCTGCTTAACACCTACAACCAGAAAAAGGCAAAAGTGGAAGAGCAGAAAGCTCAGGGCAGCTGCAGCTGCCCAAATAAAGTCATGAGCCTTTCCTCGGTCATGCACCAGCGTCTATTTTCAGATCTGGGACCAATTAACTGAGGAGGTGGCCACATTTCTAGGAAGGAGGATCTCATAACACTGTCACATGCATCCCATACTGAGCCCTCGAACCCTCCCCCAAAGGGAACCGTGGCCATTGACTCAGGTGGCTGAATGCTGGGAAGGGGCAATGCCCAGACATTTTGAGGACTGGTGGACACAGGGTCTGCACTGACACTGACATGCATGGCCCCGAGTAACTCTGGGACCCTATTGTTGGAGAAGTAGCTTACTGGGGCTGGGGTAATAGATGGAATCCCAGCTACAATTTGGCTCTCAGTAGTCCGCTGAGTCCACGGTCCCACCTGTGACCATTTCTGCAGTCCGTGAGTGCGCAATTGGAATTGATGTATTTGGCAGTTGGTGTCACCACTATCTGGGGTCCTTGACCCGTGGGATTCTCTATTCCCACTCCACCCAACCCCCATCCCCTGCCGAAAACATACATCAAAAACACCATTGCACCCCAGGAGAAATGGTGGAGATTAATAACCCCAGGAAAAATGTAAAGAGTAAAGAGGTGGTGGTCCCATCATATCTCCCTCCATTTCACTGACTGGCCTGGCCCCTGTGGAAACTGGATAGATCTTGGAGAGACAGCATGGACTGCAGGCTCAACCTCAACCCGATAAAAGCTCTGATGTCAACTGTAGCATCGGGTACGGTATTGTTAAAGCAAAATGAGAAGGCCTGAGGGACAAAGAAGGCCTTTGAGTTGGCAAATGTATCCTTTCCTATTCTAATTGGAAGAGAGGATCAGAAAGTTTGCATTCATGTGGATGGACAACAATATTCATTCACAGTTTACCTCAGGGCTACGTTAATTCTACTGCCCTCCCTCATAATCTAAGCCAGCGCCGTCTGAACTACGTGGCCTTCCCATAGAACAGCACAGGGCCCAGTGCACTGATGACTTCACGCATGCCCATCAGGTAGGACGAGCTAAAGGTGGCGAGTGAGCAAAGCCTAGGTAAGATGCAGGCCCACTAGCAGGTGGGAGGCAAACCCCATGAAGATTCAAGAACCTGCCACTTCAGCGAGTTGTTCGGAGGCCCAGAAGTTAGGGGCATGCCCGCATATCCGCTCCCCAAAATTAAAGACAAATTGCTGCATCCTGCATCAACAATCACACAGAAGAAAACAAAGTGCCTGGTAGGCCTCTTTGGGTTCTGGAGGCAACACGTTTCACACCTAGGAACACTTCTGCAGCGCACATACCAGGTGACATGAAAAACTGTCAGCTTCACGTGGGCTTAGGAGTAGAAGCGGCTCCCTCGCAGGTCCAGGCTCCCACTAAGCAGCCCTGTTGCTTGGGCTGTAAGGCCCAGCCAACCTCGTGGTGCTGAAGGTGCAGGTGGTAGAAAGAGATGCTGGGTAGAGCTTACAGCAAGCTCAGTGGGAGAATCCCAGCGCAGAGCTCGGAACTTTGGAGAAGGCGGTGCTATCCATAGCCAAGAATTAGCCTGCTTTTGAAAAGTAGCTCCTGGCATGTTACGGGCCCTTGATCACAGGGTACCAAGTGGCCAGGCATCCAGAAGTGTCTACTATGAGCTGGGTTCTGCCAGATTCACAAGTTGTAAAGTTGAATGGCTCCACCATCAGTCCATTTAATGGGGGGCATGGAGGGTCAGGCCCAGCAGAATCAGATGGCACAAGGTTGCATGAGCCGGGAAGGGGGTCCTGACTTACTGTCACTCCCTTCCTCAGCTTACACCTATGGCCACCAGGGAGGGTCCTATACAACCAGTTAAGGAGGGGGACAGAGCCCAAACTTGGTTTAAGGGTGGGTCAGCTCAGCATGGGGGTGCAAGCTGAAAATGCATGGTGACTACATTCCAGTGACATGGGGTGGCTGTGAGTGTCAGTGGAGGGAAAACCTTTTCTCTGGGTGGAACAACGAGCAGTGCCCCTGGCCATCCACTTTGAGTAGAAAGAGAAGTGGCTCAAGGCGAGACCCTGCTCACCAAGGCCAACCGAGCTGCTCCTGCCTCTGACTTCCCAGCCCGCCAGCACCAATGCCAAGCCTCTTGGTGGGACGGCTCTGCGAGGACAGCCACCCGCGACTCCATTCGGTCCAATCTACTCATACACCACTCCCTGCGACTGCTAAGCTGGGCAAACTGTGCCTGTAGAAGCCCCCTCTGCACTCGATCTCTGCTGCTGGGCAGGGCAGTGTGGAACAGGACCTGTGAAGTCACTGTGAAGGGGATGCCGTCCCCTGCTGGGCAGTGAGGGTGTCCGTGCCTGTGGGTAGGGCACACAGTACCACGTCTGTGCCCAGGATTCCTGCAGGCTGTTTCTAGCCACGGACCAGCACAGTGGGTGCTGATGCAGGTCACCCATAAAGACAGCTGCAGCTCGAGGGCTCCCACAGCCCTTTCTCAGCCTGGCACAGCAGCCCAGGAGCCTGTCCATCTAGTCTTTCCTTCTCCCATTCCCCATGTACCCCTTCTCTCTGTGCCTCTAGCCAGGCCTCAGTGGCTGCTGCAGCTGAGCTGTTTTTTGGATGTAAAAGATCCATCGCCGGCCCATTTCTCAAGGGGTGTGGGTCTATAACGAAATTTGAAAATGTTCAAATAAAAGACAGCCTTAAAAATCAGTTAAGCTGGCCGGGTGCAATGGCTTATGCCTGGAATCCCGGTACTTTGGGAGGCTGAGGCGGGCAGATTACCTGAGATCAGGAATTGGAGCCTGGTCAACATGGCAAAACCCTGTCTCTACTAAAAATACAAAAAAAAAAAAAAAAAAAAAATTAGCCTGGTGTGGTGGCACATGCCTGTAATCCCAGCTACTCAGGAGGCGGAGGCAGGAGAATCGCTTGAACCCAGGAGGTGGAGGTTGCCATGAGCCGAGATTGTGCCACTGCACTCCAGCCTGGGTGACAAAAGTGAAACTCCACCTCAGAAAAAAAAAAAAAATCAATTTAGCTCTGTAAGAATTCAGTATTTTGTTCTTTTCTTTTTTTTTTTTTTTTTTTTTTTTAAATTTGCTACAAATCACTGAAAAAAAAATCAGTTCTGGATTGGGGATGATGTGAAGTCTGGCCTCTGAGAACCACAGGTATAAAACGCACTGGGCACTCCTGGTTTCCCCAGCACAGGTGGAAGTTTGCACTTATATGGTGGTAATTGATGTGTATTTTTCTCATGTCTGTTTTGTAGATGGGCACACGTAAGTGTAAATGCCCTAACGCAGCAAATGGAGGTGGTGGGGAAGTGCCTATTGTAGGCAGAACTTCATTCTCATGCAGCAAAGGTGATGGCTTCACTCTGGTTGTCAAACAGCCTCTTCTGAGACAGAGTTGGGAGAGGACGGCAGGAGGGCTTGGACCTCGACTGCTCCCTGCAGCCCAGAAGCCCTGCAGTGAAGCTGTTGCTTCCTCTGCTTGGCACTCATGTCCTATGATCAATAATCAGGCACTTTGAAGTTGGCTGGACCTCATTTGTGCTGTCTTTTGGAATTAATTGAAACCTTAATACTCTGCTCTAATAGTTTCTTTTGAACTATGGAAATAGCAGCCCTGTAAGAAAATGTTTCTGAAGGGAATGCTGAAAATAGCTTAAACTTTTCTCTGTAAAGTTTTTCCCGGTGAGCAATGTTTTTAACTGAAAATGTTCCCTTGTAATTATGCCTCTGTCTGTATTTGTGCTTTTCTTTTGCTTGACTTCCATTCTGTTTATTCAGCAGTTAAGGGCCATGCCACAGTGATCAGCTGACCGAAGGACAGCCTCGTGATGTGCTTAGAAAGCAAGAAAGTGGAGCCCAAATAAAGAAACCAGACGCGCGGCTTCCCTCCCCAACACAGCAGTTAACGTGGAGAGGAATGATCTTTCTGAGATGCCCTCCACTCTCCCTTTCCTATTAAAGATGGGAGAGAGACAGAGAGAGAGAGAGAGCGTGAGCGTGAGAGACAGAGAGCGAGAGATCAGATGATCAGATTTAGGAATCCATCCAACCTAAAACAAAGAAAAAAGAAATCATCAGATGTGGCTGAGGTACCACAACTGCAAGACGCTGCTAGTGCAGTATCTGGAGCAGAAGCCGCCGGCCTTCAGGGAGTTGTGGCCCAAAGCTGTTACTTCCCATTTCTCTTTCCACCCCACCTCAACAACAGCAGCAACATCACAGGCAAAATCAGTACCAAGTACTTAAAAGCTAATTTTTATTTCTTTAAAATTTTTTTTTTTATTTTTTAGCATTTAGCAACACCCCTTGACTAATGAGTTTCTTTATTATATCACAAAAAGCAGAAGCCAGGAAAAGCATTAAGGTTTTAGGTTTATAGTTTTTTTTAGTAAAGTTCCCTTGCATCTATTTCTTATTTGTTTATTATTAAGACAGGGTCTCAGTCTATCACTCAGGCTGGAGTGCAGTGGCATGATCATGGCTCACTGCAGCTTCAAACTCCCAGGCTCAAGGGATCGTCCCACATTCAACCTCCCGGGCAGCTGGGACGACAGGTGCACCACCACACCTGGCTAATTAAATTTTTTTTTTTTGTTGTTTTGTAGAGACGGGGTGCTGCTCACGCTGGTCTCAAACTCCTGGCCTCAAGCAATCCTCCCTTCTTGGCCTCTCAGTGTTGTGGTTATAGGCATGAGCCACCCCACCTGCCTCCCTCTCATTTCAGAATTTTATTTATTCTTCTGGATTTGAACATATGCTACTAAAGAGGGAATCTACAATGAAAATAAAGCAAGACCACTCTCAAAGCACATGGCAGCACATGGAGCAGGGTCTTCAGCATGCACAGGGCCTGACAGCCAGTCCAGGCCCAGGGGAGCCAGGACGGTAGGTGAACACAGGGGTCTTTGTGTCTTGTTCACTGCGGTATCCCCAGAACCCAGGCCAGGCTTGGCACATGGGATGGCACTCTGAGTGAAGCAAATGAAAGTAAGATTTCTAAATCAAGGCTTAACTCTGGGAAGCAGAGGTGTCTGATAGTTGTCTGGGATTTGTTAGGCAGCATAAGATGCTACATAGTGAATGTGACCAGAGTTAGTTTTCTATAAAAGAGAATCACTGGACATACAGTCAGTCAGCCCTCTGAATCTGTGGGTTCTGCATCTGTGGATCAAACATATTAGGAAGACAAACATATTGGGAAAAAAATACCATAATAGAATATAAGCTGGGTGTGGTGACTCACGTCTGTAATCCCAGCACTTTGGGGGAGGCTGAGGTGGGAGGATTGCTTGAGGCCACAGGTTCGAGACCAGCCAGGGCAGCACAGGGAGACTGCACCACTGCAAAAAATAAAAAAATTAACTGGTGTGGTAGCGTGCACCTGTGGTCCCAGCTACTTGGGAGACTAAGATGGGAGGATCGCTTGAGCTGGGGAAGTCGAAGCTGCAGGGAGCCATGATCATGCTACTGCACTGCAGCCTGGGTGACAGAGCAAGACCCCATCTCAAACAAAACAAAACAAACAAACAAAAAATAAAGACCAATACAGTATAACAACTATTTACAGAGCATTTCCATTGTATTAGGTATTATGAGTAGTCTAGAGCTGATTTAAAGCGCAGGGGAGGATGGGCATAGGTTATATGCAAATACAACGCCATTTTATATCAGGAACTTGAGCATCCGAGGGTTCGGTATCCATGGAGGTTCTCGAGTAAAACCTCTGTGGATTCCGAGGGATGACTGAATATTTTAATGGAAAAGATACTCGAAAACAGAACTAGAGGTAGGCAGCTCCCTGGAGAACATCTCTTTAATCCAAGCTGTGAGGAGGCCAGAGGCCATGCCTGCAGGACGTCCATCCCTGACGTTGGTATCCCTTTATCGACCATCAAATAGTGGTTGCATGGGAGTGTGGGCACCACTAGGACAAGGCAGCTCTTTCCTCCCTCAAAAGAGTGATCCTCAGCAAGGACCGGAAGACCAAAGTACCAGGATGGCATGGATCTTGGTGTACATATGGCAACATTCACTTGCACAGTCAGTGGGTCACACCGAGCTCCCTGGAAGAAAATGATGACGACACAATGCTCCTAACACAGGGTGACCACAAGCAGTTATCTTTCTTAGCATTAATTCAGTAGTGTTATAGTTGGAGAAGAAAACCATGCAGATATGTGGTGATATATTATAGAGGAACTGATATATATATTACTAGTATAAAGTGAGTTTTAAATAAAACCGAAGTTAGCAACAGTATGGGTAATGGACTATCACACAGGAGGGCATCTCGTAGCTTTGGCTTTAGATACGACGAGGTTCTGTTTCACATCTGATCATTACTAAGGCAGTACCTCGTGGGTAGCTTGCTTTGTGTTCTGCTTTTCCCCTCGTTGGTCTTTCTCATGGATGTAAACATAGTAAACATTTCGTCTCCTAAAGATTTTTAAAAACATTATTTTTGTTAATTTTTTTGAGACAGGGTCTCACTCTGTCACATAGGCTGGAGTGCAGTGGTGCAATCTCAGCTCACTGCAGCCTTGACCTCCCCGTTCTTAAGCAATCCTCCTGCCTAAGCCTCCAGAGTAGCTGGGACTACAGGTGTACAGGTACCCCATGCCTGGCTAATTTTTTTTTCTTTTCTTCTTCTTCTTCTTCTTTTTTTTTTATTTTGTAGAGATGAGGTCCCACTATGTGGCCCAGGCTGGTATTTGTTCCTTTTTACTGCTGAGTAGCATTCCAATATGTAGACACACCAGCATCTGTTTACCATCCACTGTTGATGAACATTTGGGTGGTTTCCAGTTTTTGGCCATAAACTGCTCTCAACATTTAAGTCTTTATATGGACTGATTTCTTCATTTCTCTTGGGGAAATTATCCCCAAGCTTTTCATGGCTAATTTTTGCCTATTTCATTAAGTACACTCTTACTTGTCCTCCACAGAATATATGTTTTCCATCTTATCTTCCCTAGCTTTTAGCCAAACAAGGTTACCTGCAGATCCCTATACCACCCCTAGAGTTTCTAAACTCCACCATAGCTCCCACTGTTTCCTGTGTCTGGAATGTTTCCCCCTCTGTCAGAGTCTCACCCACCATTTGAGTCTCATCTCAAATGCCTCCTTTTCATTAACTGTCCCTGACTCAACCACGAGAAATTGTCTCTCTTCACTGAACTTTGTAGCTTTTTGTATAGCACCTGCCCACAGTTAATCTCATTATTAATAAGTGGTAGTTATGTTCTATAAAGTCTCCACAAACACTGATTTAGCAAAGAGTGAACAGTGACTTGCTCCTAGGGGAAATGCAGGGTTAGGTTCCCACGAGCCTCTGCCCATGATATTTTCACCAGCCCATGAATACATGACCTTGTTTTATGTGTTTCTGTTTAAAGATACTTTATTAATGAACATTGAACTCATAACCAATGGGGCTACAACTTGCGCATGAACAGTTTTCTAACACGTATTTTCTCGCTAAGGCCCATCCTGGCATTCTTGGGCTTACACTAGACAGCATTTCAGCAATGTTAAGGGCGTTTTAAACTGCAAAATCACCAATAAAAATGCAAAAAACGTATCACTAAATAGACTGCAGAAAGGACACTTGGTTCACAGTACAGGAGCTGACACAAGAGGCAGACCATTGTGTGGCTTGACCTGAGATGGGAATACGAGCATTGGGTGACTGAAATTTGTCACTGTTCTACACATATCTGCAAAGGACTATGAAAGTGCCATGAAAATTTTTAGTGAATAGGCAAATTCACAAACGAATCCACAGATACTGTACTTGCATGCTTACTTCTCCTTTATAAGCTCTAAGATGGTGACTGTCTCCCATGTCATCAAACACACTGCCTGACATGGCAGGAATGTGATATTGAAAAGCATTTGTAGAAAATCATAGAAAAATAAAGATAGATCCTGTCATCAAATTTATAACATAAAATTTGTTGCCCACGTACTATGTGCCAGGCCTAAGCTGGGAGCAGGGTACAAAGCAGTGAAGGAAATGAGAGAATGTGGCTAAGATTAGGAAGACTAGCAAAAGGAGGAAGTAGCAAAGTTGAAATGTGAAATTTTTGAAATATAAAGATGATTCTGCAGATTGAGAGCTGATAAATTACTATCGCTACCTTAGAACAAACTGGAATCAAAGGGACAAGATGACAGCTGACCTAAGGTTTTCAGTGAGTACTACTTATTCTTTACTTGTTTCCAAATTTGGGAGCCCCTTGTTTCTTGTAATGTGAAGCCAGTAGTTACCTGTTAACTGTTAGCATATTAATAATAAACAGTAGATGCTGGGCGCAGTGGCTCACGCCTGTAATCCCAGCACTTTGGGAGGCTGAGGCGGGCAGATCACCTAAGTTCAGAAGTTCAAGACCAGCCTGGCCAACATGGTGAAACCCTGTCTCTACTAAAATACAAAAATTAGCTGGGCATGATGGCAGGTGACTGTAATCCCAGCTACTCGGGAGGCTGAGACGGGAGAATCGCTTGAACCCGGGAGACAGTGGTTGCAGTGAGCCAAGATTGCGCCACTGCACTCCAGCCTGGGTGGCTGAGCTAGACTCTGTCTCAAAACAAAACAAAACAAAATAAGCAGTAGAAAGGAAAGAGATTGTAGTTAATAGAGTAATACAGGTGGAAGTTTAAAAATCTTTGCTGCGTGTTTTTGTCATTTGATATTGAATATAATCATGTTTTGAGATACTTCATAACAAAAATCACCTATTGTCATTCACTGGAATGGAAATTGCATATATTGCTTTTCATTCATTACCTTAGCAGAGGTTGGTTGTCTGGGTTAGCAAATTGGTGTTCTAAGATTTGTATGCTGTTTTATTACAAAAATAATTTGGCAGTTCAGCAAAAGGGCATGTGAAAGACTTCTGTTAAAAACTAAAAGGTAGTAGTTAAGACTTCAGTTCAGATAATAAAATGTAGGCTTGTTTCATGTCACTCACCATCAGGCAATGTCTTGGTTATCAGACCCAATGGAGTATAACCAGTGGAGTCTCTGCTCTCCACTGCTAATCCTTTAGTCAGAAGCCTGTCTTGTCACCTTTCTTAGGAAAGAAGACAGGATTATTACATACTTTGTATTTAATTTTCTTCTTTCTTTCCTTTTCTCTTGACCAGTGTTCTCCAGAAAAATATTCTCCCATGTCCCTGTGCTTCAATTTTGAGGAAAAAAAAAAGACATTCATTATGTCTAAGAAGAAGCCACTCAAACATTTAGGTCCATGAAAAAGCAAACTTTAAACTTTGAAGTAAAGTTAGATGTAACAGAGGCCTCAGGTTGAAATGCCAATTTCTGAATTTTCCAGAATATCCACAAAGATCTCTACTTCTTCATCCCCCTCTGGCACCACACGGAAGATACCAGAAACATTATTTCTTGGTTTCATTGTTACATTTATGTATCCCAATAGTATGCCTGTGCTTATTTCAGTTTTTCAAATGCAAAGCATTCCAGCTAATTAGTGGGCTGGCCTGGGAACTTACTGCTTGTAATGCTAGTTCTAGGGGAAAATACACACTACATTCAAAATGGCTGTACACATTGGTTAACTTGAATAAATGTTAGAAATTAACTTGGACTTCACGTTAAGTAAGAGTCATTATCATCAAGTCTGGGTGCGGTGGGGCGCGTTTGTAGTCCCAGCTACTTGGGAGGTTGAGATGGGAGGATAGTTTGAGCCTAGGAGTTCAAGTCCTGGCTGGGCAACATAGTGAAAACCTATCTTAAATAAAAAAAGAATCATCATCAACTACTGACCTTTTGCCACATATGAAGATATTTGCTATGGGGACACAAAGACACACCTGCCCTGACAGTCATACCTTGGAGATATTGCAGGTTTGGTTCCAGACCACCATAATAAGGTGAGTATCACAATACAGTCACATGAATTTTTTGGTTTCCCAGTGCACATAAAATTATGTTTACACTGTACTGCAGCCTATTAAGTGTGCAACAGCATTATGTCTAAAAACAAAATATACATTCCTTAATTAAAAATACTTTACTGCTAAGAAATGTTAACAATCATCTGAGCCTTCAGCAAGTCATAATCTTCTTGCTGGTGGAGGGTCTTGATGGTCGCTGAGCGATCAGGATGGTGGCTGCTGAAGGATGGGGTGACTGGGGCAATTTCTTAAAATAAGACAACAATGAGGCTTGCTGCAGCAACTCTTTCTTTCATGAAAGATTTCTTTGTAGAATGTGTTGCTGTTTGGTAGCATTTTACCCACAGTAAATTGGAATCAATCCTCTCAAACCCTGTGGCTGCTTATTAACTAAGTTCATGTAATATCCTAAATCCTTTGTTGTCATTTCAATAATGTTCACAGCATCTTCGCCAGGAGGAGATTCCATCTCAAGATACCACTTTCTTTGCTCACCCATAAACAGCAACTCCTTATTTGTTCAAGTTTGATCATGACAGTGCAGCAATTCAGTCCCATCTTCACGCTCCACTGTTAATTCTAGTTCTCTTGCTATTTCCACGTCTGCGGTGACTTCCTCCACTGAAGTCTTGAAGCCCTCAAAGTCATCCATGAGGGTTGAAATCAACTTCTTTCAAACTCCTATTAGTGTTGATATTTTGACCTCCTCCCATGAATCACGAATGTTCTTAATGTCATCTAAAATGGGGAATTCTTTCCAGGTTTTCAGTTTACTCTGTCGAGATCCATTAGAGGAATCACTATCAATGGCAGCTACAGCCTTATGAAATGTATTTCTTAAGTGATAAGACTTCAAAGTCTAAATTATTCCTTCATCCACAGGCTGCAAAATGGATACATTAGCAGGCATGAAAACAGTAATCTCCTTGTACATCTCCATCAGAGCTCTTGGGTGACCACGTGCATTGTCAGTGAACAGTAATATTTTGAAAGAATTTTTTTTTTTTTTTTTTTCCTGAGCAGTAAGTCTCAACAGTGGGCTTAAAATAATTCAGTAAACCATGTTATAAACAGATGTGCTGCCATCCAGGCTCTGTTATTCCATTTCTGGAGCACAGAGAGCGTATATTTAGCATAACTCTTAAGAGCCCTAGGATTTTTGGAATGGTCAATGTGCATTGGCTTCAACTTCAAGTCACCATCTGCATTAGCCCCTAACAAGAGAGTCAGCCTGTCCTTTGAAGCCAGGCATTGATCTCTCTTCTCTAGCTATGAAAGTCCTGGATGGCATCTTGACACCTTCTACCACCTTAAGGCTGTTTCATCTACATGAAAAATCTGTTGTTTCATGTAGCCACATTATCTTAGTTTGATCTTCTGGATAACTTGATGTGGCGTCTACATTGGCACTTACTGCTTCACCTGGCACTTTTATGTTATGAAGATAGCTTCTTTCTGTAAATCTCATGAACCAACTTCTGTTATTGTCACTTTCTTCTGCAGCTTCCTCACTTCTCTCATAGAATTGAAGAGTTAGGGCCTTTCTCTGGATTAAGCCTTGGCCTAAGGGAATGTTGTGGCTGGTCTGCCTTTCTATCCAGACGATTAAAACTCTCCGTATCAGCAATAGGCTGCTTCACTTTCTTATCACTTGTGTTCACTGAAGTAGCACGACTAATTTCCTTTGAGAACTTTTCCTTTGCATTCACATATGGCTGTTCGGTGCAAGAGGCCTAGCTTTCAGGCTATCTTGGCTTTCAACATGCCTTCCTCACTAAGCTTAACCATTTCTAGTTTTTGATTTAATGTGAAAGATGTGTGACTTTTCCTTTCACTTAAAGTTAGAAGCCACTGTCAGGTTATTAATTGGCCTAATTTCAATACTGTTGTGTCTCTGGGAATAGGAGGCCCAAGGAGAGGGAGAAAGAGAGGGGAATGACTGGTTGGTGAACAGTCAGAACACACACATTGGCTGGGTACAGTGGCTCACGCCTGTAATCCCAGCACTTTGGGAGGCTGAGGCAGGCAGATCATGAGGTCAGGAGATCGAGACCATGTTGGCTAACACGGTGAAACCCTGTCTCTACTAAAAATACAAAAACTTAGCTGGGCGTGGTGGCAAACACCTGTAGTCCCAGCTACTTGGGAGGCCAGGGCAGGAGAATCACTTGAACCAAGGAGGCGGAGGTTGCAGTGCACCGAGATTGCGCCACTGCACTCCAGCCTGGCAACAGAGTGAGACTCCGTCCCAAAAACAAACAAAAAAACACATATTATCAAGTATTGGTTAAGTCTCACACAGACAGGGTTCAAATATCAATTAAGCCTTAACGTGGATATGCTTCGTGGTGCCCCAGAACAATTATAACATCAAAGATCACAGATCACAAACCATAACGAATATAACAGTAATGAGAGTTTGAAATATTGTGAGACTCACCAAAACGTAATACAAAAGACACAGAGGTACATGCTGCTGAAAAAAATGGCACCAATAGATTTGCTCAATGCAAGGTTACCTCAATATGTAAAACCTTCAATTTGTAAAAAACACTTCTGTGAGGTGCAATAAAGTGACACACAATAAAACAATGTATGTCTGTATCTAAGTGGAGAGGTCAAAGTAGCAATGAGTGCCCAGTAGGCAGAAAATATAGCAAGTGCTACGAGAAAAGGTGCAGTTTGGAAAGGTGTCACGATGGTGACCCTTGATCTGATCACTGGAAGTTAAATTTAAGTACAAAGACAAGGCAAATGGCATGGACAAAAGTACACTGGTGGGGAGGTGCAAGGCCTATTAAGGGAAGTGATCAGACCAATTTAGTTTTAAGAGGGCTCTGTTGGAAAGTAATGATCCTGAAGAGACGGGTAAGGAACAAACAAGTGTTACAAGTAAGCCCAGTGAACAATGGGGAAATAATAAAGATTTCTGAACAGGAGCGTGGGCATAGTGTTATTTCTGTAATATACTGTAATCTAGCTGCAGTGTGCAAGGAAAGAGTAAGAACTTGGAATCAATTAGGTCACAGTGTGAAAGGGACAAAGCCTACCAACAATCCATAGATGAGTTCAAAGGTGAAAATTAAAACAAAAAAAATCTGTAGCCAGGTGCAGTGGCATGCATCTGTAGTCCCAGCTACTTGGAAGGCCAAGGTGGGAGGACAGCTTGAACCCAAGAAGAGGCCAGCCGAGGTAACGCAGCAAGACTTTGTCTCCAAAGAACAAAACCAAAAACCACTGGAAAGCATTTCCATGGTGAAGATATGGCAGTCTTTGTTCACGGCTATGAGGATCAATAAACACTTCTGGAATAAGATCAGTAAGCTGTATTGGTTCCACGTCACGTCAGAGGAAGGCTGCCCTCAGAAGAGGAAGAAGGGAGTAAAGAAGGGAATCCGTAAAGAGCGAGGCACTAGAGAGAAGTGTGCTTTGGGTTCATTTTAGGCTTAAAACAAATATGCAGACATGCAAACACTACAGTAAGTTATTTGTTTATCCTGGAGAAATAATTTGTTATACTCCATCATAAAATGTACATTCTTTAGACAGCTGAACATATAATAGAAATATAAACATACCTGATCTTCAGGTCAGCCTTCCAAAGTTTAATCTTTTCAAAGCTACCTACCTTTGACATTGAGGGAACAATTCAATCTCAGTGATTGAAACATCAAATTCTGATCCATTGAGATGTGCCTAGACCAATTCAGATAGATAGCAAACTTACCTGTTAATACTGTTGAGAGAAAAATACTTCAAAACCCATTCATGTAAAAACACGACCCACTTTTAGGACAACGCAGTTCCTAGTCAAAGAGAAGGGGTTGGCTCAGATGATAGTTTTACATTAATCCTTACAACACCCCTGTGAGGTGGGTTTAGCATTAATCTAATTACCTTGGTTCCACAAGGAGAGGCAATACAAGCAAGGAACTGTGCCAGGATTACAGGGTAAATCCATGAAGACATCTGAAATCACAGCATTTTGGGCCATGAGGATCACTTGAGGTCAGGAATTGAGGCCAGCCTGGCCAACATGGTGAAACCCTTTCTCTACCAAAAATATAAAAAAAATTAGCCAGGCGTGATGGCGTGCGCCTATAATCTCAGCTACTGGGGAGGCTGAGGCAGGATAACTGCTTGAACCCGGGAGGCGGAGGTTGCAGTGAGCCGAGAATGCTCCACTGCACTACAGCCTGGGTGATAGCGTGAGACTCTGTTTCGTTTAAAAAAAAAAAAAAAAATTGGTTTTCTTAGGCCTTTTCTCTCAGTTGTCTAATTGTATTTTCAGATGGAAGCAATACAAATTAAAATGCAGCTGAGCCATTTCAAGTAAAATGGACATAAAATTGAAGCACCAAAAAAGCTGAAGCCAAAAATATATTCATCTGCCATACAGAAATAGAAGTACTTTGTGATATTATATGGGAAGCTATGCTGATATCCAGCATATAGTTATTAAATCTGGAGCAGTCCCTGGTGCCACTACGTTATTTTCTAGGGCAATATGGCCAACTTCCATTACTCATGGGCTGAATATTTTATCTTTCATTTTTTTTTTTGAGACAGAGCTGTGCTGTTGCCCAGGCTGGAGTGCAGTGGTGCACTCTCGGCTCACTGCAACCTCCACTTCCTGGGTTCAAGCGATTCTTGTGGCTTAGCCTCCAGAGGATCTGGGACTACAGGCGTGTGCTGCCATGCCTGGCTAATTTTTGTATTTTTAGTAGATGGGGTTTCCCCATGTTGGTCAGGCTGGTCTCAAACTCCTGGCCTCAAGCGATCCACCCACCTTGGCCTCCCAAAGTGCTGGGATTACAGGTGTGAGCCACTGTGCCCAGTCTGAATATTTTATCTCATACTGTTTACCTCTTAAACCTATCCTTGCTCACTAGAATTGCTTGTCAACATTATGTTGGGATAGAGAATACTGGTGACACGTCAGCTAGTTTTGCTATTTACAGCTGCTTTAATAAGTTTAAAGCTAACAATGAGTTTTGGACTACCCGTGCAGCTGATTTTCTGCATAATTTCCCCAATATAAAGTTAATTAATATTAGATCAAAGGCAACACAGGTTGGTCATTTAAACAAAAATTTTGAAAGAAAAATAAAATTTCAAATTTTTTTTCCCATAAATATCCGCAGTGTAACACACATCTTTGTCTAAAGTATTAGTTGTCACAGGAGGCATTTGGCTGACATTTTGTTAATATAAAAATTTTCCTGAGAAGTCTAGTTTACATGAACTGCCAGTTCCTCTACCTCCGAACCCCAAATGACCAACATGTCCAGTCCTCATATTCATTGACAAAGAGTATTTCCTTCCTATTAAAAGATCACTTAAGGAAGACCTTTCTACAACTGCATCATGGCGAGATCAGCAAATGCTAGTTTGTTCTTTTCAGCCTGAGAAAAACACCTGAGTTTTTGTAATTTTTTGAAAACTGTAAATATAAAAGTTCTCTTCAAGAGAAGCACCACCATCCTCATGAACTGCATTACACATCAAGGGACAGAACTAATATTAACGAAGTGTTTACTTCAGGTTAAATGGTCCCATAAATCACATTTGTCTTTAACAATGGGGTAAGTTTTGAAAAATCCAAAGGAAATCAAAGGGAAAGCTATCACAAACTATGAAAAAAGAAGTCTAGGGCAACTGATAAAAATACTCCAAGAAATGCAGCTGAATGTCATAATGTCACAAGGAGACTCTACAGAAGAAGTTTTCTCTGATTTCCATTAATGTTTAAATGATCTGATGTATAAATTATCTCCTGTCCCACAAACTGAAAACAAGTCACAAAATCCACATTAGAATATAAGTTTTTTAATTTTTATAAATAACTTATCTGTTACAAAGATAGTTTACCCAGCTAAATCACAAAACCATCAACTCAAGATATCCAAATTACGTTTTATTAATAAAACAAGTAAAAACTGATTTATCAATCTTCACATAGAACTGCAGATGAAGCTGAAAAACAAGGCCTATTTTTAAAATAAAATGCATCAAACCTAAGGGCTTTGGGTCTACGGTTTAATTACCTAGGATTGTCTTATTTCTTCCCATATACAAAATGCAAAGCCTGAAAGTTAAGGCTCTGACATTCATAGAGATCAACTTTAATAATCCCATTTAAAACACAGCCACTTGCAAACATTTACAGTGGGTGATAGTCTATATTATCTTCCATCCTTTGCTCTATTTCAGCACTTCCCTTAGCCCCATTCTAAGCACTCATATAATTTCATAATTCTGTCCTTTTAAATGCATACTGTTATTTTTTCTTGATTTCATTTAGTTATATACATTCCTGATCATCTGAATATTTATTTTCCTTACAAAAATATATCATCAAAATAAAGAGATGCTTGAGGTTGCTTCAGTGTTCAAGTTTGCTTGTTTTTCTTTTTTTCCAGCTTTTCTTCAGTTGTCCTAAATATGGCTAGCCTTGTTTTATAAATACACATGATACTGTCACCAAGTCAGGATTAGAAATGGACTGCCCCAACAGTAAAGCATTTAAACTTCTCTCCAAAAAAAGGGCTGCAGGTACTGCTGCTGTTGGTGGTTTTGAGACTGTACTTTCCCAATAACAATCGCTTGTGCAAGTTCTGTGGGACACCAAGCAGATGAAGTTTAACCTTGTTGTTCTGTCAGTGGGTTAAAAATATCTTTTGTTTTAAGCTTCCCTGTGGAAGACAAAACACTGTGTTGTGTCACCCACTGCTCAAGTCAGTATTTAATGTGACCTACAGACATCACTTCTGTAATATCATCTGCAATTCACTGTGCAGCATCTCCCTGTCTTCACACAACATTGGAACTCATGAGGGCAAAGTACAGAATAAGTAGAGGAAAGTTATTCTGTGCATAGTTTCATCTCATTAATGCTTTTTTATTTTAAGGCATTGTTCCTCTCAGGTAAGGCGTAAAAAGGGACATGATCGTGCTTAATTACTAAAAGGAAAAAAGAAAATTAGTTAACAAAAGGCTATTACACTATACATATAGAAATATAAGAAAATAATCAAGAAGAAAAGAAATCACTTAAAGCAGACTCGAGAGATCTGTACAGTAGGAAAAGCTTTGGGGGTATTTCACTGCACATTTGTACAGACAATGCATGCTGCTTTCCTTTGCATCTTTAGCCCCTAGATGCTGGCTTCACAGAGTGGAGACGTGTTCAGGGAAGACAAAGACAAGGCCAAGAGTACCACAGATTTCTGAAGTTCTTCCCCTATCCAATGGCATTATGCGGCAGCAGTTCTTAAATAGTTAAACCTTGTTCCTTTTCTTCATGTATGTAGTGTTTCACTGAAAGCTTTACAAATAAAACAAGCTATCATTCTATTCCTTCCTCCTGTCAAAATTCAGTAGTGACATGAGGGGAAAAAAGTAATGGGAACACCTAGGCGTTAACATATTGAGAATTATCCATAATAGGATACTGGTAACACTGTACACAATTAGGCAGTGGGCAACCAAGTCTTTTAGCAGATTACTTTTCATGTGATGAATTTCAACTGCTCATGATATTATACTGAGGTATTATTAGCTCTGTGGACTGACATTTAACATTAGCACAACACCATCTTGTCACACCTTCAATTTGACAAAATCCTATGTAGCAGTGAAACTTTTTCCCGATGACAGACAAGTTTCTTGAAATTTAGATGTGGTTTTAGAGAAGATACAGGGCCATTTGGCTCAGAAATGCCTGGGCATCTCACACTGTTCACAGCGAATTAAGGCTGGATGGTTCAAAAAAGTACAGGCAGTACAATTCCACTGAGCTCCCTCATCATCTTCTGTGTCTTGAGTCTTTGGTGTTTTGATGATGGACCTTTGATCTGTAAGAAAGAAAAGAAATGGTTTTATAAGTAAGAAATCACAAAGTCTAAAAAATTACAGACAACTTTAAACACCATTTGTAGTGCACAGCCTGAGGCAGCTTGCTCCCTAAATGAGGCATCTAGCTGAAACTGACACACATGCTTGATCACTACCAACCTCTATCTAGCTGGCACTTCTCCCTCTGGGAAATACAACATGAACATGATGTAATCACCTCCATATCTCCTTAAAGGAGAAAACAGCATCATTATCTCCAATTTATAGTTGAAGAAAGGGTATCTAATTGCAAAGATTCCCATAATACTACTCAAGATTGTAAAAAGGTGTCCTGCTGCAAAACAATACTGTCACTGCACGTAAGTCTCATTAAAGTTAGAGTTTCGTTTCCCACTGCAGTAGTATTTATATTTGTTTTCTACCAGACAGGGAAGTTTTTTTGTTAATTCATGTTCTCTATCTGCCAAAAATGTAAGCCTTGGATGACACAAATAAAATATAAACTAGTATCTAACGTCTTATCCACAGACTCTGGAGAAGTAAATCTATATAAAAATTTTACCATACTTTATTTTTAAAAATCACATTTGGTATCGTAGAGTAGAAAGAACACTAGAATTTACAGTTGTGAGAATGGAGTTCTGTTCCAGGCTCTGCTACTAATTCCTGAATATTTTGCTCCGTGATCTCAGATAAATCATATACATTGTAGGTCTCTTTGTTTCTTACTTATAAAATAAAGGTCACTGGAGCTCTAAGAGACCAATGTTCTAGAATGTTTATATGGATAGTGGTATCTTAAATACAGAGAATAATTATATTCCTCAAAGATTGTCTCTAACAAGCGATCACATTTATAAAACTACTTTTAAAAATCTGGGTCGCACAATGAAATTACAACAGTATTCCTACAAATTAATTTTGGGAGGTTTAAAGTAAAAGGAGCATGCATTGTTGAATTTTTCTGGTCAAGGTTACTAATTCAAAGCATCAAACCTATGTTAAAACAATGTACATTAATATGCAAATTCTACTTACCCTACTGGTATCTTTTCTATTTTAAGAGAGACATTGTAACAAGTAGATAAAAATATAGAAGTCAAATTTTATGACAAATTTTAAATAATTAAATGATATTTGGTACTCTGTATCCCTTTAGCACACCTTTCTTACTCATTATATAGAAATTTTCTTGCTAAGTCCTCAACTTTAGGTGTTGGCTTTCCATTGTCACAATTTTTGCCACATGCACGACTAACTTGAATAGTATCTATACAGTATTTTCCCCAAACTGAATAATTTTAAAACAAACATCGAATTAAGTCTTATCCTAAGTAAAAATATCTAAAAAAAAATCAAGGATCTGACAATACCAGTTACTATGCCCAGAAACACATGAAAAGAAATACATTTTAAAAAACTTTGACTTTTTACCATGTAAAATCATTTCACATTCCACATCTGGGAAACATTTTACAGAATAATTGTTTTAATCTGGGGATCCATCCTACTTATTAGAATTTTGGTCTCAGGCATTAGAAAACATTTTCACCTAGCACGTTTTTAGTAAAACCTTGCTGATTCTGTTTAACTGCAAAGGTTAAAATTTTAGGAAGAGTGACCATAAAGAAGTACCTTTTTACACTTCAATGTATTACTAAATGCCAGCATATTTTTCATTATTTAAGTAATATCTAAGGCAATCAATAAGGGATCTACAAATTTTTTTTTTTTAATGAAAAATCTCCAATGTTTTCTTATAAACCCACTTGGTACTTAGAATTATGAATTTTTTTTTAAATTAGAGGTGTTTGGAAACTAAATAACCAAAAAATCGGAAAAAAGGAAATTAGATAACAAATAATGGTCTAAACACATTTAATTTTAGCTGTTAAAAAAATCTCTACATTGTGAAGCAGAACTGACTTCAAGGACTAAATAAATTTCTATTCATGAAGTTAATGTGTATTTTAGCCTTATTGCAAAAAATTATTGATTCCTTATTTCTCCCAAAACAGCCGGCATACAAACTTCTATCTTTCATGTAAAAACTTTTAAGTAATGGATGTTTTTATTGGACCTTTCATATTTATTATGGAAAATTTCGAACATATATAAAAGTAGAGAGGATAGCAAAATGAACATGTACTCATCCTACTTCAACAACTGTCAAGACCAATTTTATTTCACTTATGTGAAATAACAGATTATTATTAATCTGAAGTAACAGATTATGTTGAAGCAAAACAGGAACCTTTTCATAAGAAAAAATTCTTATTTTTCAAAAAGAGTAGGAAGATTGTATTCAGGAAACTCATTTAGTGTCTGAAATACACATCTTGCATATTTTTTAAAGAGTTAGCGCTTATACTGCTGTCATCTCTATTGCTTTATTCAATTAACATCCAAATAGCATCTGAACATTTGCTTACCGTGTCAAATGCCTTAATCTCACTCTGATCTTCTGTAATAACTGTTCATTGTATTCTAGCTATATTTAAAAACATTTAAATAAAATACAAGGACAGACCTACGTCTAATTATACATAAAAATGCAGGGGACTGGGTGCGGTGGCTCAAGCCTGTGATCCCAGCACTTTGGGAGGCAGAGGCGGGTGGATCACCTGAGGTCAGGAGTTCGAGACCAGTTTGACCAACATGGAGAAACCCTGTCTCTACGAAAAATACAAAATTAGCTGCGTGCGGTGGCGCACCTGTAGTCCCAGCTACTCATGAGGCTGAGGAAGGAGAATGGCTTGAATCTGGGAGGCAGAGGTTGCAGTGAGCCGAGATCATGCCATTGAACTCCAGCCTGGGCAACAAGAGCTGAAACTTTGTCTCAAAAAATAAAAAATAAAACCAACAACAAAAAAATGAAATAGAGCACAATAAATGAGAATGTGAAAGGAGAATGTGAAAATTCTTGTAACAAACTGAAGACCAGTAATATACTAGTTCTTCCTTGTTCCCATTTCTTTTTCTTTTCCTGCAATAAAACTTTATTGACAAAAACAGATGGCAGGCTGGATTTGGTCCATGGGTCACTGTTTGCCAGCCGCTCTTCTAAAACCCAATTTAACATGGTATTCCTACCAGTATGTAAGCATGTGAACAACTGCCTGATTCGTAAAATGTTTTTCTCAACCTCTCCTTTTCCTCCCCTATGTAAGGCACTGAATTTCTCAATGACAGTAACTATACATTTTTTTTAGGGTGTCCTGTTCAGCTTCACAGGAAAAATGTACATTTTCCTGTCCACAATTCATACTTTCCTGTTCCTACAAACCATAATGTTTCTTAGGAAGGAAGAAGTAACACAAATAATTTGTATCTCTGAAGACATTTGAAAATATAAACATATGTGGAACAAATTGTAAGTCTGGAGTATTTGTTGCAGCACACTAGTGAGGATGATGTAACCCTATGAGTGCTGACCTGATTCACCATATGACTGCTGACTTCCAGAATTTGTGTGAATGAAAACTGTTGTTTTGCTGTCTTTGTTTTGTCTCCCCCACAACTTTATTGATGTATAGTTGACAGTTAAAAATTGTAAACTGTACAACTTGATGATTTATGTATACACTGTGAAATACTTATTACAGTCAAGTTAATTAACATATTCAGCACCTCATATAGCTTATCTGCCCCCAACCCCACTGTGTTGAGAACACTTAAGATCTCCTTTAGCAAACTTCAGTTATATAATAAACTACTGTTAACTAGTCACACTGTTGTACACCAGATCTTCAGAGTTTGTCTTATATAGTTGAAACTCTGTACCCCTTTGACCACAATCTTTCCATACCCTCTTCTCCCAGCCCCTGGTAACCACCGTTCTGTTCTCTGTTTCTAGGAGTTTGACATTTTTGAATTCTACATATAGGTGAGAGATCATGCAGTATGTGTCTCTCTCTGGCTTATGTCACTTAGCATGACATCCTCTAGGTTCACCCATGTTATCACAAATGAAAGGATTTCCTTCTTTCTTAAGGCTGAATAAATATTCCACTGTGTGTGTGTTATGTGTATACCGCTCACGTTTACTTTATCCATATACAGACATTTATGTTGTTTTCATATTTTGGCTATTGTGAATAATGCTGAAAGGAACATGAGTGCAGATTATCTCTTTGAGATACTTATTGAATTTCCTTTGGATATATGCTCAGAAGTGAGATTGCTAGATCATAAAATTTTAAAGTTTTTGAACCTCCGTACTGTTTTTCATAATAGCTGCACCAACTTACATTCCCATGAAAGTGTACAAGGGTTCTCTTTTCTCTATGTCCTCATCAATGCTTGTAATCTTTCACCTTTCTCATAGTAACCATTATGATAGGTTTGTAAGATGGTATCCCATTGGGTTTTAATTTGCATTTCCCTGATGATTAGTGAGGTTGAGTACCTTTCAATATACCTGTTGGCTATCTATATACTTTCTTTTGAGAAATGTCTATTCTGGTCCTTTGCCCATTTTAAAATCTGGTTATTGGTTTCTATTACTATTGATTTGCATGAGTTCCTGATACATTTTGAATATAAACCCTTTAGGAGTTACACAGTTTGTGAATATTTTCTCCCTTTCTGAAGGCTGTCTTTTCACTGCTGATTATTTCCTTTGCTGTGTAGATGCATTTTAGTTCAATGTAATCCCACTTGCCTATTTTTGCTTTTGTTGCCTGTGCTTTTTGTGTCATATCCAAAATATTACTGCCTAGACCAGGTCAAGAAGCTTTTCATCTATGTTTTCTTCTAGGAGTTTTATGGTTTCAGTTCTTATGTTTACATTTTTAATTCATTTTGAGTTTATTTTTGTATATGGTGTGAGGTAATGATTCAATTTCATTCATCTGCATGTGAATATCCATTTACTGAAGAGACTATCCTTTCCCCATTGTGTGTTCTTGGCACCCTTGTCAAAGATAAGTTGACCATAGATACATCAATTTATTTCTGGGGTCTCTATTCTGTTCCACTGGTCAATATGTCTGTTTTTATGTCAGTACCATACTGTTTTACTATAACTCTGTAATATTTTTAAAAATCAAGGAATGTGAGGTCTCCAGCTCTGTTGTTCTTACTCAAGATTGCTTTGGCTATTCAGGGTTTTTTCTGGTTGCATATAATTTTAGGATTTTTTTCTGTTTCTGTAAAGAATGCCACTGGTATTTTGATAGGGATTACATTGAATCCATAGACTACTTTGCGTAGTAAGGATGTTTTAAGAATATTAATTCTTTCAATCCATGAACACAGGCTATGTTTTTATTTATCTGTGTCTTTAATTTCCTTCATCAATGTTTTACAATTTTCAGTGTATTCCTAAGTACTCTTCTTCTTGCTATTGTTAATGGGATTATTTTCTTGATCTCCTTTGATAGTTCCTTGTGTACAGAAACACAATTGACTTTTGTACATTGTTTTTGTGTCTTGCAGTTTTACTAAATTCAATTATTACTTTTAAAAGTTTTTGGTTGAGTCTTTAGGGTTTTCAACATATATGATCATGTCACCTGCAAACAGAGATAATTTTACTTCCTCCTTTCTGATTTGGATACCTTTATTTTTCTTGTCTAATTGCTCTGGCTAGGTGATATGGTTTGGATGTTTGTCCTCTCCAAATCTCATATTGAAATGTAACCCCCAGTGTTAGAGGTAGGGTTTAGTGGGAGGTGTTTGGGTTGTGGGGGTGGATCCTTCATGAATACCTTGGTGCAGGTTTCTCAATAATGAGATACTGCTCTGAGTTCAAGCAAGATCTGGCTGTTTAAAAGGTGTGGCACCTCCCTCCATCTCGTTCACCATGTGACATGCCTCTGCTTGCTTGCTTCACCTTCTGCCATGAGTAAAAGTTCCCTGAGGCCTCTCCAGAAGCTGAGCAGATGTCGGTGACATGCTTCCTGTATAGAAAGCATGTGGATGTCCGTGACATGCTTCTTGCAGAACTGTGAGTCAATTAAACCTTTGTTCTTTATAAATTACCAAGCCTCAGGTATTCCTTTACAGCAACACAAAAATGGATACTACATTAGAACTCCCTGTCCTACACTGAAAATAAGTGGTAAGAATGGCACCCTTGCTTGTGCCAGGTCTCAGTGGGAAAGCTTTCGGTTTTCTCCATTGTTATATTACCTATGGGGTTTTAATATATGGCCTTTATTCTGTTAAGTTCCTTCCATATACATATATATATATATATATATATATATATATATATTTTTTAAGACAAGAGTTTCGCTCCTGTTGCCCAGGCTGGAGTGCAATAGCGTGATTTTGGCTCATTGCAACCTCTGCCTCCCAGATTCAAGTGATTCTCCTGCCTCAGCCACCTGAGTAGCTGGGATTACAGGCACCGGCCGCCATGCCAGGCTAATTTTGTATTTTTAGTAAAGATAGGGTTTCTCCATGTTGGTCAGGCTGGTCCCAAACTCCTGACCTCAGGTGATCCACCTGCCTCGGCCTCCCAAGGTGCTGGGATTACAGGCATGAGCCACTGTACCTGGCCTGAGAGTTTTAATTATGAACAATTGCTGAACCTTTTCAAATGCTTTTTATACATCTATTAAGATGACTACATGGTTATTCCTTTCATTTTACTTCAATGTGTGTGCTGTATCACATTAATTGATTTGTGTATGCTGAACCATCCTTAAGTCCCAGGGATAAACCCCACTTGGTCATGGTGTATGGTCCTTTTAATGTGCTGAGTTTGGTTTGCCAGTATTTTACTGAGGATTTTTTGTGTTTATGTTCGCCAGGAATATTGGTCTGTAGTTTTCTTTAGTTGCAGTGTCTTTGTCTGGTTTCGGTACCAGGGTGAGGCTGGTCTCAGAATGAGTTTGGAAGTGGTCCATCTTCTCATTTTTGGGAGAGCTTAAGAAAGGTTGGTATTAATTCTTGTTTGAATGTTGACAGAATTCACTCATAAAGCCATCTGGTTCTGGATGTCTCTTTGTTGGGAGTTTTTTTTGTTTTGTTTTGTTTTGTTCTTTAAATTTCTAAATCCATGCTGGGTGTTTGTTGGGAGATTTTTGATTACTGATTCAATCTCATTTGTTATTGGCCTATTCAGGCTTTCTAATTCTTCTTGATTCAGCTTTAATAGGTGGTACGTTTCTAGGAATGTATCTTTTTTCTAGGTTATCTAGTCTGTTGGCATAAAATTGTTCCTAATATTCCCTTATGATCCTTTTATTTCTGAGGCATCTGTTGTCTCCATTTTCAGTTCTGATTTTGTCTTCTTTTTCTCTCAATTTATCTAGCTAAGGGTTTGTCAATCTTGTTGATTTAAAAAATCACCTCTTAGTTTTACTGACATTTTTCTGTGTTTTTAAATCCTCTATTTTTTGCTGTAATCCTTATTATTTTCTTCATTATGCTAACATTAGGCTTAGCTTGTTGTTCTACTAGTCCCTGGGGTATAAGTGAGATCTTTTTTTTTTAACGTACGTATTGTCTCTATAAACTTATCTCTCAGTACCGCTTTTGTTGCGTCCCATAGATGCTGGTATGCTGTGTTTTCATTTTTGTCCGAAGATACTGTTAAGATTCCCTTTTGATTTCCTTCTTGACTCAATGATTATTCAAGAGTGTGTTTAAGTTTCCACAAATTTTCTGGTTTTCTTGCTGTTACTGATTTCTAGTTTCATTCCACTGTGGTTAGAAAAAAATACCTGGAATGATTCGTATCTTCTTAGGTTTGTTTAGACTCGTTTTGTGAACTAACATATGATCTATCCTACAGAATGTTCCGTGTGTGCCTGGGAAGAATGTATATTTTTTTTGCTGTTGGCAGAGAGTTCTGTGTTTGCTATATCCACTTGGTTTAGCATTTTGTTCAAACCAGCTGTTTATTTGGTTTCTGTCTGGATATTCTATAATATTGTAAGGGGGGTACTGAAGTCTCCTACTATTGCTGTCAATTTCTGTCTTCAGATCTGTCAATATCTGCTTTACATATTAATGTAGTCTGATGTGGGGTGTGTATATATTTATAATTTTTATATTTTCCTGTTAAATTGATCCTTTTACCATTATATAATAATCCTTGTCTCAACAGTTTGGCTTAAAAATCTATTGTTTCTGATATAGCCACTTTTGATTTCTTTGAGCTACCGTTTATATATAAAATCTTTTTCTATCCCTTCACTTTCTGCCTGTGTCTTTAAATATAAAATGAGTCTCTTGTAGATAGTGTATTATTGGATCCTATTTTTATTTTTCTTATTTCATTTTAAACAAACAGTTTATTTAAACAAGAAGCTTGACTTGAAGGGAAAACCTTCTAGGATTCTTTCTTTTTTTTAGAGTAATTTATCCCTACTTAAAGACGGACTGCCCTACACGTAACAGCTACATACACAAAAGTTATAAAATTGTCCTTGGTTTTACAATGATAAATGAAAAACATTAAAATCCTCCAATTGAACAACGTATATGAGAATTTTTTGTTGTTGTTGTTGTTAAAACAGTAAGAGCAAAATAACTTACTGGAATATAAAGATAGGAGCTGAATGAACATGCCACTAATGGAGAAAGGTGGTATTCTCACAGAATCAGTATTTTTTCCCATCCTGTCTCCACTTGACGTCAATCAAAACATACCATTGGCTGTTTGGTTTGAAGAAAAAAGCAATATGCTTGTGCACATATGCCAGTTACGTCATGTATAATAAAGGAATGTGGAAGGGGAAAAAAAGAATAAACTATAGTAGTCAGAATGTGGTGGAACCAAACTGCAGTTTTCTAATTGAGAATGTAATAATCGTGGTCTTTAAAGAACAGCGTTCTGGAGTAAAGAAGCTGTGCAGGTGTGTCTGTTCCACTGATTGATTGGCCATCAAATCAGAATCTGATCTGCTTCATTGACAATCTCTGTCGTTCACAACAGGCTTTCATTAGTTTACTAATTGGTGTATGCCTCTTAATCTTAAACACCACCACAGAATCACCATGTCCCGCCACCTTCAAATTAATATGATCCTTGTTCTCAGTCTTGATTCCTTCTGTGGGCTTTTCGTCAGCCATGGGGAGCATCGGAGTCTCCTCAGCTGCTGCTTCACAAAAGAAATGGCAAGTCCGCAACTAACGAGCACACAAGCAGCAGCAGGAGCAGCAGGAGGTGACAGTGGTGGATGAGGGAGAGGGTGTGTGCACGTCATGGGCTCCCTCCCCTCCCACTGTGTGCACTAGCAGGAGTTCTTGGGGCCTCCCGTTGGCTGCTGCCAGATCCTGTTTTTAAAATCCATTCATACAAACTCCTTGTGAGTGGTGAGTTTAATCCATTTACAGTTAAGGTAATTACTGATAAGTGAGGACTTACTATTGCCAGTTTGTTGCTTCCTGTCTATTTGACAACTGTTTTGCTCCTCTTTTCCTGTTACTGTCTTCCTTTGTTATTTGATGACATTTAATCATGATTTACTTTGATTGTATTTGGTTATACTCTTCTATTTTAAGTTGATAACAACTTCAATTGCATACAAAAATACTATTGTATCTTTACAACCTCCACCCACCCACACTTATGTGCTCTTGCAGTTTGCTTCTTTTAATACTATATATCCATTAACAAATTTTTACCTTTTAATTAGAGTTGAAAGTAAATTATATACTACAGATAAGTGTTAATCTATATATATGTCTATATCTTTACCTTCAGCAGTGATATTTATGTACCTGTTTCCATTTCTATGCATATTTTAATGCCTGGATCAAAACACACAGATATACGGTTTGGTGTGCATATATTCTGAGAATATCAATGATGTAAAATGATAGAAGGTAAAAAACTATTCATCTGGAATTTAGGGTATTTTGATTACTTAAAGTTATATATAAATTAAACTGAATATTCATGGGGGGAAAAAAAACTTCCCCAAGGTATCTTCCTTATCATTTGTCTAAGGTTTTGAATGATACAAATTTTAGTACTTAGTAATTTTTTTTAACCAAGACTTGCTATTATTGGTTGGGAGTGTATAGTGCTTCCTAAGCTCGTGCATATTACTCTTAAAAAGCTAAGAATATTACATCTTTGCATCCTCCCCAACCCCAAGCATGTAAATGAAAATAAACAAACATCTTCTTAACGAATTCATTTAAGAATGCCAGAGTTTGAAGCAATTCTAGAGAGGAAGGTTGCTGAACAGGAAAATTTTTCTAAAATTTTGCTTTTCAAAAGTAACAGTTTTCACATTTAATGGATACACTAACCTTTGGGTTTTGGTGGCACAGGACCTACAAATCCAATATTGTCATAAAAGTTATGGATAGCGCTGGGATTAAAATGCGGTCCTGAAATATATAAAAAGTAAATATATCAATGCTTATAGCTCAAAAACAACTTTACCTTTTAAAACAAGTATTTCTTTCTAAAAAAAAATCATGCTATAAGAAATGCTTTTCATTTATTTTGCCCTTCTAATCTCCAATTATATCTAAGATTTCAAAACATATTTCAAATATATTATCTTAGGTATAACGTAGTACTCATAAAAAATATATTATCTTAGGTAAAACGTAGTACTCATAAACATAAATTTACCACTTACTCAGGGTAAGTGGTAAATTGTGAAAGAAGTCAAAGTAATGCTGGTAAGACATTAACAGAAGTAGAAGTAGACCCCTGTTCTATGTGGCAAGTTAAAATAACTTAAAATTTCACAATTTAAAATGTAATTTTAAATGATCAAATACGGACTAAACAGCTTTACCTCAAGTAAATATAAAAACCTTGCATTAATGTAATAGAATGGTTAAAATTTTACACAAAAAGAGTAAGTTCAAGGATTGTAGTTTCTAGAATAGCACCAACTTTTTCTCTCCAGAGTTAAATTATGGTATTTTTCTATGAATGTTTAAAGTTAAATAGCTTAATCAACATTTAAAAATAATAAAAATAAAAATAATCATCTTCCAGTTTTACAGATTCTGGAACACAGTCCCAAATGTATTGAAGACTTCTCTTTCGGTTAGATTCCTTCCCCTTCCTGTCTTTTCCATTTTATATCTTTTTATTATTTATCCAACTTCAGAATTAGGTTTAAGTGATAACATTTCCTTTTAGTTCTCTATGGAACTGAATTAAATTGTAAACATTATTTACTATAAATCATTGCTTGTCATTAACAGCTCAAGTATAAAAAACTATCATTGTCTAAAGAGTGTATAAACCTTATTTTTATTATCTTCTCTATTTTATCAGTTAAGATAGTGCCATTGAGATGGGGGTGACTTTTTAAATATATTCTTAAAACTGTATCTGGTTCTAAAGCCACATGTTCTGAGACAGTGAGATTATGATTGATAAATCTGTTTTTAGCCACAGGAAAACTGCTGGTGAATTAATACGATGAATTTCAGCTACGTATACACTGAACTTTACCTCGGGCTTGAAAAAGATCAATTTCTTTGGTTAGGCAGTCAATGTCAATCTGGAGTTGTCTATTACAACTTCTCAACTGCTGCATTTCTTCGAGCTGAAAAATAATTCTATGTAAGTAAGATTTGCACTGAATTCTTAGTCATTAATTAATAAAGAATGGAGTTTGGCAGGGGAAAGTTAGGACAGAAAAACAAGAGTTAAGAACATCTGAAGAAAACTAGATCGAGATATTATACTTATGTTAGATGGCCTACTCTCACGTTCAAGCAGAGAGATCACAACAGTTACATAAAGACTTACGGAAGGTATTTGGGATATAGAATTTGATCTTTTCAGGCGCCTTCGAGTTAGATTATTTTCCATTTCATTAACCTCAGATTTTAATTTATCCAGCTTTTTCTTTTGAATCTCAAGTTCTCTTTGAAGTCGTTCCATTCTGGCCTTCTGGTGTACCAATAGAGCTGCAACACATATCAGTAAACATGAGGACCTACCCACTTTAATCAATTAACCTTTAAGCAGACTTGGAAAAACAAACAAGAATTTGTCAAAAATCCCAAAGCTACATTAAAACAAAATATGGTATGTTTAGGCATTTAAAATCTCAAGTTTTTTTTTTTTTTGACACGGAGTTTCACTCTTGTTGCCCAGGCTGGAGTGCAATGGCGCAATCAGCTCACTGCAACCTCTGCCTCATGGGTTCAAGCAATTCTCCTGCCTCAGCCTCCCAAGTAGCTGGGATTATGGGCAACTGCCACCACACCGCACTAATTTTGTATTTTTAAAGAGATGAGGTTTCACCATGTTGGTCAGGCTGGTCTCGAACTCTTGACCCCAGGTGATCCGTCTGCCTTGACCTCCCAAAGTGCTGGGATTACAGGCTTGTGCCACAGTGCCTGGCCAAATTCCAAAAAATTTTTACTTAAAAATTGTTTTAGTTATTTAAATAAATGCTACTTTTCAAATGTTTTTTTTTAGGATTTGGAGAAATTCACTTTATGAATGAAGACAGCATTTTTAGGCTACAACTTCTCTAAAGGTTTTAGTATTTTTAATTAACCTACTTACTGTATCTAATTTACATCTACCCTCGGAAAGGACAAGCTCTCTTACTTCAGAGTGTCATGTTTGGTCTATGAATGAAGCATTCTAATATGAAAATGTTATAGATATTTTAGCAGGGAATGTAGAATGGGTTGAATCCATTTTGATGTATGCAAGAAATAAAACAGGAAGATTGATTTTACTCCACATGAATGTTAACATTAAATTATCCCAATTGCCACTTATATTTTTGTATATTCAGATTATATTCTGTGAAAATATTTTCCAAGATCTTTAGAGAAACAAAATAAGCAATCAATCCCGCAGCATGAATGAACTACTTGGGAAACCATAATAAACTACAAATACTGGTATATGTTTTTGTGATCTATCCCTGGACATGAATCTCATCCTTTAGGATACTGGACTGGAAGTGAAGATACTGGAATCTACTTTTTATAAAGAAACAACATGGGATGATTCTATCTTGAGAAAAAAAAAGGCAGATTTGGAAAAGCACTTTAAACAACCTCTAGAAATAAAAGTCATTGAAATGAAAAAGCCAGACAGATTACATACAAAGACAGCTGGTGACCTGGCAGATAGACGTAAGAATATTACCCAGAATGCACAATGTGACAGAAAACATGAGAGAAGAGTTGAAAGGCCTCACATACATCTAAGAAAAAAATTCCAGGCTGGGCGCGGTGGCTCACACCTGTAATCCCAGCACTTTGGGGAGGCTGAGGAGGGTGGATCACTTGAGGTCAGGAGTTTGAGACCAGACTGGCCAACATGGTGAAACCTCATCTCTACTAAAAATACAAAAAGTAGCTGGGCGTGGTGATGGATGCCTGTAATTCCAGCTACCTGGGAGTCTCTGAGGCAGGAGAATTGCTTGAACCCGGGAGGCGGAGGTTGCGGTAAGCCGAGATCATGCCACTGCACTCCAGCCTGGATGACAGAGTGAGACTCCGTCTCCGCTGGGGGTGGGGGTGGGGGTGTAGGGGGTGGGGTGGGGAAAGACAGGGAGAAAAGAATTCTAGAAGGAGACAATAGAGAGGATAGACAAGAGGCAAGATGTGAAGAGATACAGGCTGAAAATGTTCCAAAATTGAAGGGAAAAAAGGAAGTAACAAATTTTAGAAGATAAAATAATTTGTTCACCTAATTAAATTATCCAAGAATACAGATGAATAAAGGTATTTCCAGAACAAAGTCTGGGGAAATTCAACAATCACAGATAGCTGCTGAAATAACTACTAAAGATATGTTTTGATAAGAAGGAAATTAAATACAAAAGAATGGAATAAGATGAGTAAATCTGGGAAAAAAAAAAAAAAGCTCTGACAATAAAACAAAGGAAAAGACTATGGCAGGGCAGGGGAGCAGCAGACATTGTTTAAAACAAAGTGAAAATAAAATACTGGAAAAGAATAACAAGACACTGAAGTGCAAAGATCAGAGGTGAAGTATTCTAAGGTCTTGAAGGTATTTAAGAAGAATACACTTAAATGTTGCTAAGCCAAATATACATGCTCAGTATTTAGGGATCAGTACTAAAAGAAGTTCAACAGAATGTGCAGTTTCTAAATTAAAACAACCTAAGGAGAAATGAGGGAAATTTAATTAAACCTAGGTAGCAGGAAAGGAGGGGATAAAGGAAAGAAATGCAAAACAAAAACCTGACTGGGATAATTCCAAATATACTAGAAATAACAATGAATGCAACCAAATTAAACATATCTGTTGAGATGAGATCAGTAGACTGAATTGTAAAAACTCAGCAATATGCGGCTTATGAAAAACACTCAAAACATAATTCACTTATCTATTCTTGTAATAAGTTGAGGGTCTAGGTTTCAGGTGTTGTTGTAGGCATTTTGGAAGTCCACGAACAAAATAGGAAAACATCCTTGCCCTTGTGGAGCTCACATTACAATGGAGCATAGATCAGGGCCAGGGAGTAGGGCAAGAGAAAGACTCTAAACAAAGGGTAAACAGGTAGGCAAACGATGGCCCAGGGGCCAAATCTAGCCCACTGCCTGTTTCGTCATTAAAGTTTTACTGGAAAATACAGCCTTGCTCATTTGTTTACTTGCTATCTATGGCTGTTTTCATTTTACAACAGCAGAATTAAATAGTTGTGACAGAGATTATGTGGCCTACAAAATCCTAAATGATATACTATCTGGCTGTTTACCAGATCATGTAGAGCCTTGCTGACCATATTAAGGACTCTGAATAGAATGGGGATCTATCATAGCACAGAAGGGTTCAAAATAAAAGGACTCAAGTAAAATAAGTATCTTGCACTTCAGGCACTACTCTAAGAAGCATAGAGTAATAGCAGTCAATTGCTGGAAGTATCTGAAGACTGTGGTGCACTGAAGGCAACAACAAAACCCAAACCCAGCTCCACTCCTGACTAAATTGATGCAATGACTCATAATAATAACCTGAAAGAAAAAGAGATGTCCTCATTTCTGGGTGTAAATACCATTTACTTTAGTCTCCTCTGTTCCTTTACATACAATATGTGGCATTCAATAAAAAATGAGACATACAGAAAACCAGAAGAAAAATGGAATTCATCATCAAGAGATAAAGTGATCAACAAAACTATACTCAAAGATGATATAGCTGGAATTACCTGACAGAAAACTTAAAAGATTTAACTATGATTAATATGTTAAAGGATCTAGTTTAAAAGGTGGACAGCATGCAAAAAAAGATCCACAATTTGAGGAGAGCGGTGGAAATCATGAAAGGGTCAAATGCTAGAAATAAAAAATTATTTATCAGACATAAAGAGTTCCTTGGACAGACTTAGCACACTGGACACAGAAGAATCAGTGAACTTGAAGACAGAAATTACCCAAACTGAATACACCAAGAAACAAGTGAAAAAAAGAACAAAAAAACCTTAAGAGTTGCAGAACTAATATCAAACAGTCTATGTGTAATTGGCAAAAGAGGAGGAAAAAAGGCAGGAGAAATATCTGACATGATAAAGACCAAAAATTTTCCAACATTAATGAAATACAACAAATCACAGATCTAAGAAGCCTATAGATCACCAAAAAATGCTAAAACAAAACCCCTAGACACATCACAAAGTGCTGAAAACCAAAGATTTTCATATATTTCAGAAAAAAATCTGACTTTAGGGCAAAACATATGAGATAAAGATGTCCTTTACTTAATGATAAAAGGAAAAAATGCTAGTATACAACTCTGCATGGAAAATCATAAAAACAATCTAATTTGTTTCCCAACAAATTCATTATAAAGTATACATTCCAGGATAAGGTTGAGCATTCTCCCAGTCACAGCTCCATCAGCAATCCCCAATCCCATATCCCTAACATCTTCTATCAAAACAAGAATAGAGTTTGAGAGATACACAGAAGGCCAATATTAGTAGGAGCCAGACTTTAACAGCAGGCAGAAATCTGATTCAAAGATGATTTAGGAGACTTGAAAGAGTCACAGTTGCTACACATACGGTTGTGAGGTGTTTTGAGGTTCAAAAGTAAATTTTTCAGAATATATCTGAAATAAGCATTGCATCCTTAGATATTCAAAGAGGTTTTTGCAATGGCTGAAGATGTGGCTTACCTTTGGGAGTAAAGGCAAAGCATCTCTTATGATTAGTCTGAAGCTCTAAAGTAAAATATTGCAAATCCATTTACAATTACTTACAACTTATTTATGAGGCATTTCTTTGCACTTTAAACAAAATTATAGAGTTATAATGACTATATTACTTAGAAACGACATACCTAGTTGGTTGACTTGTCTAGGTATGGCTGTTATAAACAAGCTAAAAATGCTATGAATATACTAGGAAAGCAGTTCTCTGTTTCTTAGCATTTTTTTCTTCTAAGTGGCTGAATTTTTATGTGTCTAGTTCACTTTTCATTTGTGGTTTGAGATCTTTAGATAGGAATCTGAGAAAGACGAATTACAGAGAAAAAAGGGATCAAAGTGAATTTCTAAAAATCACTGTAAAAATTCGGCTAAAGTCAAAACTCTTCTCGAGCTGTGAGTTTTGTCTGCAAGTTTAACCTTGACTATACAAAATAATATCCAATATTTGTCCATTATGAAAAAATGTGATTAGATTCAATATGAAACAATGTTGGTAGATAAACAGCAAAGACAGTTTTGCTCTAATTAGCCTCCACTAAATGAAAAAATCTGTCTCCTGAAACCCCATAAAAATGAGGTATGAATGACAAAGGTTCAATCTACCAACAAATAAGAAAAAGAAGGCAATTAATTGACAACAGATGTCAACAAGTTTCTGGAAAGCTAGAAGCAGATGAAATGACAGCTGAATGAAGGAGTGGAGAAAGCTGAAGTCTCATGCACAAGGAGGGTGCTGTAGACAAAATGGCAGCTCATCTGCCCAGCAGAAACCTAAAAAGGCTCTTGACTTTGGAAAAAGGAGGTAACAACAGAAGGCAGGAGTTAGGAAAGGGCCAGAACACAGAGGCTTAATTAGCTATCTGTATATGGAACAGTCAACTTCTCCCCATCCTAAAGGGAAGGTAGCTGTAGGTTTAAGGATCACATAGTTGAAGAAAATCTGATATGAAGGCAGGTGGATCATCTGAGGTCAGGAGTTCAAGACTAGCCTGGCCGACATGGTGAAACCCCATCTCTACTAAAAATACAAAAATTAGCCAGGTGGTAGTGGCTTGTGCCTGTAATCTCAGCTACTCAGGAGGTTGAGGCAGGAGAATTGTTTGAACCTGGGAGGCAGAGGTTGCAGTGATCGCGCCACTACACTCCAGTCTGGGCGACAAAGTGAGACCCTGTCCGCCCCCCCCCCCCCCCAAAAAAAAAAAAAAAAAAAAAAGAAAATCTGATATGATTGTGAAAGATCTGCATAAACAGAGAAAAAAACTAAATCCAGATGAAGACAACATAGTAGAGAGACGAGAACTTAAATTCTAATTATCATTAAGAGATTTAAGTACCAATAAAACAACAATCTTCTTCGAAAAGCAATCAGAGAACTAGCTCTTGGAAATTAAAAACATAACTGCCAAAATGAAAATTTCATATGGGAGTTGGAAAAAAACTTAAGGAAATCTCCTACAATGTAGAATGGAATGATAAGGAGGGGCCGGGTATGGTGGCTCATGCCTGTAATCTCAGCACTTTGGGAGGCCTAGGAGGGAGAGTCATTTGAGCCCAGGAGTTTCACCAGCCTGGGGAACAAAGAGAGATGCTGCCTCTACAAAAAAATTCAAAAATTAGCCAGGCGTGGTGGTGCACACCTGCAGTCTCAGCTACTCGAGAGGCTGAAATGGGAGATCACTTGAGCCTGGGAGGTCGAGGCTACAGTGAGCTGACAGCACCACTGTACTCCAGCCTGGGCAACAGTGACACCCTGCCCCTGCCCGACACCTCCAAGAAAGACAAAGATGTGAAATATACTGAAGATGTAACGAGAAATAGATAGAAAGCTCATTCAGGACATTAAACAGCTGAACAAGAGGAGGTCTAGAAACAGACAATAAAGAAACCATAGTGGGGATCAGAAAAGCATTTCCCAAGGCTGAAGGGAGACACTAGCCTGTAAAATGGACGAGTCTAATAAATGTGGGACAGGATGATTAAAAAAAAAAACCCTATACCATTGTAAAATTTCAGACTACTAAAGACAAAGAAAGATCTTAAAAATTTCCAGAAAGAAAAAAAGTAGATCACATACAAAGATACAAGAATCATATTGACATCATATTTCCTCAGTAATAAGGAAATCACTACATTTTTCTGTGGAGAAATGATATTCAACCAATAATTCTATATCCAGCTAAAATTATGAGGGGATTTCCAGATATTTAAGGACTTAGAGAATTTACCTCCCAAGTCTCATTAGGAAAATACTTAAAGACATGTTCTAGCAAATTGAAGGCATAAACCAAGAAAGAAGACAATATAAGATCCAAGAATGGTGACTCTAATTTATAACAGGGAAGAGAGAACTCCAGGAAAAACGAACAGATGGTATCTTGGAGGTGCCGAAAGGATATGATAAAGGCAGAGAACAACAACAACAAAAATTAACAATTCCAAGGAAAACAGATAAATACCTGGGCTTTGCAGTGAACAGATGATGAAGAAGGAATTACAGGTAAAGAAAACAATATTCAGTATCTTTTAAATCCTCTTTCAAAGTTAAATTTTAATGGATAAAAGTAATTTAAGCATGCAACTCTCTCTTGTGGTTGTTGTTAAAAATAAGTGAGTACTAAGTGAACTCAAGCAGCAGGGCTCTTAAACCACTGCTACAAGCATTCTAAATGGTTTATACAGAAAGCTCAGTACTTACCCAACTTTTGTCAGCTCATGAACAATGAAGAAAATTTCTTCGTTACTCAATTTTATTTGAAATTTAAAAAACACACTTGAAGTTCCAGATGGTGTTAGTTTTATTAATTTTAGTTATTCTTTACTGTAAATAATGTCAAATTTCTCCAGAAGTTAAAAACAAAAACACAAGAATTTGCTTACTGAAAAGAGACATATGTCATTGGAAAACATACTAGGGACTTGTAGATACAAAGATTTTAGGCTTGTTTAAATGAAAAAAGAAAAATTTTGCTATTGAACAACCTAATAGGTACTTACTTCTGGAATCTTTTTGTTTTTTGTCTGTAATGACAATTTTACATGTCTAAGTCAGGTACATGCCTAAGTCATGCCTAAGTTGTTGTACCTAGGAAAGTACAATGTCAGCTTCTAAAATAAATCAAGATTTTTCTACGCTGTAACTTTGTTGACAACAGGAATCATATCTGTTTTATATATCACTGTATTACCATAGTCACTTATTTGGTGACTGAGTCATAAAAGATTTAAAGATGGCAATTATAACTTTAAAGCAAACTGTTTTAATCTATTTTGTCATTTTTTTTTTTTTTTTTTCCTGAGACGGAGTCTGGTTCTGTCGCCCAGGCTGGGGTGCAGTGGCCGGATCTCAGCTCACTGCAAGCTCCGCCTCCCGGGTTTACGCCATTCTCCTGCCTCAGCCTCCCGAGTAGCTGGGACTACAGGCGCCCGCCACCTCGCCTGGCTAGTTTTTTTGGTATTTTTTAGTATAGACGGCGTTTCACCGTGTTAGCCAGGATGGTGTCGATCTCCTGACCTCGTGATCCGCCCGTCTCGGCCTCCCAAAGTGCTGGGATTACAGGCTTGAGCCACCGCGCCCGGCCTATTTTGTCATTTTTAAAGGCAGTTTGAAATCAGATCAGTGCTGCAACTGGGCCCACAATTTGGGCAACAGATGTAAAACAAAAGTATGAGGAATGATGCTTAATCTCTAACTATTTTTAATAACTTAATAAGAGATGAATTTTAGTCATTTTAGCATAACTGGTGAGACCTCTTGCTAGATGATTTGCTGGCCTTTATTTTACATAATTAAGATTCTGCATGTAATCTTACGGCATTAAGATATAGGTATTATCTAAAACTTTTATTTTAGACAGAAGGAAAACAGGCCTAGAGGCACCAAAAGAGCCTCAGAACAATAAAACTGGATGAATCATTATGCGACGTGGGCGTGTTTATGGCTTAGGTTTATACTTTTTTTTTTTTTTTTTTGACGCAGAGATTCGCTCTCTTGTTGCCCAGGATGGAGTGCAATGGCGCGATCTCAGCTCATGGCAACCCCCGCCTCCCAGGTTCAAGCGATTCTCCTGCCTCAGCCTCCCCAGTAGCTGGGATTATGGGTATGTGACACTACGCCCAGCTAATTTTGTATTTTTAGTAAAGACGGGGTTTCTCCAGTTGGTCAGGCTGGTCTCGAATTCCCGACCTCTGGTGACCCACCCGCCTCGGGCTCTCAAAGTGCTGGGATTACAGGCATGAGCTGCCATGCCTGGCCAGGTTTATACTTTAAAAGAGGATATGGTAGCTGTTTTCAAGTTTTTGAAGGGATGCCATGAGACCCATTCAATATGGTTTCAAGGCAATACTAAAGAGAAAATATACTGTAAGATTTCTGGCGTGGGGTGCAGGGGCTCACACCTGTAATCCCAGCACTTCGGGAGGCCAAGGCCGGTGGATAATTATGAGGTCAAGAGATTGAGACCATTCTGGCCAACATGGTGAAACCACGTCTCTATTAAAAATACAAAAATTAGCTGGGCATGGTGGTGCATGCCTGTAGTCCCAGCTACTTGGGAGGCTGAGGCAGTGGAATTGCTTGAATCTGGGAGTCAGAGGTTGCAGTGAGCTGAGATTGCACCACTGAACTCCAGTCTGGGTGACACAGCAAGACTCGATCTCAAAAAAAAAAAAAAAAAAAAAAAAAAAAGTTTTTTTTTTCCCCCCCTCAAAATCTTGGAATACGGAAAGGCTTTCTAAATAAGACACAAAACCCAGAAGCCATAAGAGTAAATTCTGAGAAGTCTGAATATGTAAAAGTAAAAAATTTGTAAGGCAGAAAAAATTTTATTGACTAAGTAAAAGGTAGTAACAAAGTAGAAAGAATAGACTAGGCATTTTACAGAAATATGTAAGTTCACAAGATGAGAAATACAAATGGCTGGAAAAAGAACACATGAAAAGATGTTCAACCTCAATCATATTTAAATATGCAAATTTAAGCTCCCAAGAAAAAGATGAAAACTTAAAAAAACCCAAAGCAACAATATATTTTTACCTATTAAACTGACAGATATACTTTTTTCCACCACCTACAAAATATGATGAGTGGAGAAGGGAAAGAGGAAAGATTATCCTTATAAATGTTACCAAAAATGTTCCCTATTTATAAGTACGGGAGTATAAACTGGTAAAATCTCTTTAGAGAGCCTCAAAATTGAAACTGGCAACATTTACTGGCAGTCATTAGTGTCCTTCCCCACATTCTTTTGTCTGTCTGTCTCCCAGGTATGTGGTAGAACTGTGCCTCCCTGTTGCTGCTGAATTAGGTGTGGCTGTGTGCTTTGTTTTAGCTACAGAGTAACATGCGTTGAGGCAGAGGCTTAAGGAGCCACTGCTCACCCTCTATGTTTCCTTGGTCATGGAAGCACAGAAATGGAGCTTCCCTTAACCTGGGTTGCTGGGTGAGGGTGATGCAGAACAGAGGCCACCAGCTAACCTATATGGGATAAGAAATGTGAGATAGAAATAAATCTTTGTTGTTTTTAAGACATGGTTTGTTACTGCAACATAACCAAGCCTAAATGATACATCTATCAAAATTAAAAACACATATATCCTTGGACACAGCAGTTTCACTCCTAGTAATCTCATAGTCTGCCAAGATACTTGGACATGGGTACATCTATGTATACACAAGGATTTTTATTGCAGCACTGTTTGTAAAAACAAGATTAGCAACTACTTAAGGTCTATCAAGAATGGACTGGTTAGATATTATGGTACACAACACTATGCAGCCATTTCTTAAAAAGCAGATCCTGCTGACATGGAATTTTCTCAAAGAGATAAAGACAAAAAAGAGAGACATAATCCTAGAATACAAAATGAACTGTTTGAGAAACTAGTTATCTCTAGTAAGGGGAATTTTTCATTATATACCCTTTAGTTCTATTTTCAGTTTTTTAAAAAACCAAGTATGTAGAAAAAATATTTTAACGTAATTCCTATCAGAATTCCAGTTGACTTCTATATAGAAATTGACAAACTGATTCTAAAATTTACTTAGAATTTCAAGAGACTCTAAATAACCAAGCCTACCTTGAAAAAGAACCAAGCAGGAGAACTCACATGTCCCGATTTAATAATAAAATAATTATAGTAATTAAGGCCATATGGTATTGGCATAAAGAACATATAGAACAATGGAAAAGAACTGAGAGTCCAGAAATGAACCCACACATTTATGGTCAACTGGTGTTTTACAGGGGTGCCAAAATCACTCAATGAGGGGAAAAAGTCTTTTCAACAAATGGTGCTGGAATACTTGGATAGCCACATGCAAAAGAATGAAGTTGGATCCTTACCTCATGCCATGATATAGAAATTGCATCAGAATGGATGAAAGATCAAAGGTTAGAATATAAGAACCAAAATTATATAACTCTTAGGAGAAAAAATAGGAGTATCTTCATGACCTCACCTCAGAGTTAGAAACTGATTCCTAGGACACCAAAAACAAGAGCAAGAAAAATACATAGAGTTTGGACTTCAGCCAAATAAAAAATTTGTGCTTAAAAGACACCATCAAGAAAGTGAAAAGACAACACGAATGGGAGAAAACTGCAAATCATGTAAGGGACTTATTTCTAGAATATATAGAGAACTCACACAACTTAACAATAAAGATGAATAACCTAAAAGTAGGCAAAAAAGAAAATATGCAAATGGCCAGTAAGCACACGAAATGATGCTTGACATCATTAGCCAATAGGGAAATGCAAATCAAAATCACAACGAGATACTTTGCAGCCACTAGGATGGCAAGTAACATAAAGTCAGATAAAAGTGTTGGTGAAAATGTGGAGAAATCAAAACCCTCATACACAGCTGGTGAGGATGTAAAATGGTGCAGTCACTTTGGAAAACCGTATGGCAACAATTCCACTGCTGAAAAGGTGGAAAAAACCAAAATGTTCATCAACTGATGAATGAATAAATGAAATGCAGTATATTTATATAATGGCGTATTTGGCCATAACAAGGAAAGAACATCTTGCTACACTACAGATGAGTCATGAAAGATCAGATTCCATTTTATATCAGGTGTCCAGAATATGTAAATTTATAGAGACAGAAAGTAGATTAGTGGTTCCTAGTGCTGAGGGTGGGGGGTAATGGGATAGGGAGGTGATAGCTTACAGGATATGGGGTTTCCTTTAGAGGGGATGAAAGTGTTCTACTGGCTGGGTGATGGCTGCACATATCAGTGAATAAACTAAAAACTGACGTTTACTGTAAGTCAATTGCACTGTATATTAACTACATCTCAATAAAGATGTTAAAATAATGTCTAAACATTTAAAAAATTTAAAGGATTTATATAACAGTGTACTGTTCTCACATTTAGTGAATGTCTGTCAGACATACTGTAGAATATGTATATATTATATAAACCCACGTGTTCACAGACCCATGTGTATAGTGTGTTCCTGCTTTAAGAAGTGTGTGTATATACATATATACACACAGGTATGTGTATGTGAATATAATGGGAATGAATGTAATGGGAAGGGGAATATAATGGGAAGGGGATAAGTAACTGCTAATGGAGAATATCCCTCATAGTTAAATAATGGAAAAGCTGGAGGAAGTGACAGGTCAAAGGTTGAAAGCAGACACATTTTTATTGCATTTGTTTTTTATAATTTCTTTTACAGACTGGTATTTTCATAATACTTTTTAAAGGTATTGATTTAATGTAAGAAATTAGCAGGTAGAGCTCTCCAAAACCAGAATATGCTACCTTAGGAGGCAGTTTGTGTCTCATAGGAATTTAAAGTACAGAATGGATTTACACTTGATAGGCTGGATGGGTACGTGGACTGGATAACCTATGGAGTAGAATTCTTCACGTCCTTTAAAGTCTCTTCCAACTCTTGACGTTTACCCCAAATTAAAAAGGTATTTAGTCTTAAGACTGAGAAGAACCTACAAGTAGCAGGGCTAATTTGAAAAAAATATTCTGTAAGTGGTCCAATGTCAACTAATCTTAATTACTGAGTTTATTATTATTATTTTAGAGACAAAGTCTTGCTACATTGCCCTGGCTGGTCTTGAACTCCTGCACTCAAGCAGTCTTCCTGCCTCAGACTCCCGAGTAGCTGCAACTACAGGTACATGCTACTGCACTAGGCTTTTATTTAATAATGTGATTTCAATGTCAACAAAGAACAACAAAAAGGCATTTCCAATCAAAAGATACATAAAGTTAAACAAAGTACAAGTTTTAGAATCTGAACTAAGTAAAATTATATTTCCTTTTGAAAAGAGTATCTTACTGAATTTGTGCCACAATAAACATTTTTTTTATTAAATCTCATTAAAAAGAAACATGTTGTGATTTCTGTAGATGTACTGGTGAAAAATGGTAAGGAATGAGAAACACAAAGTCCAAGAAGCTAATTTTCAACTCATAATTTTTCTTCCTTATATTTCTATTTTAGGTTCAAAGTCAAGGCTACTGCTTAACACTATGGTAGGACTTTAAACATAACTGAGGAAAAACCATTTTAAAGTATCATTAAAAATATTTATGATTTTATATATGTAATTTTTTTCTTTAAATAATAAAAACAGTTTACCAGCTAAGTCAATACCACAGATGGAGTTCTGTGGAAATCGTATTTGGCAGCAATCTTAGTTTTTTAAGAGTTCCTGGCTCCTGTAACAAAGTAAGAAAGTAGGCCCTTTTCTCTCCACCACGAAAATTTGTTGGAATGCGTAATGCACTTTGTCCTCCATACCTATAAAAGTTGCCAGTGTTATAACAGGCATACCACTATGAAGACACTAGAATGTCTCAGAATATGCTGAATGATAGTTTTCAATATTTTTTGGAAGCTAGAGTTGGGTGGTATAACTTAAGGGGGAAAAAATGTAGCTATATGTGACCACTGACTATCAGCAAGAAAATTTCACTTCTATACTTGTTCTTAATGGGTAACATAAGAATTTCCTTCATACCTTTAAACTGAAAATTTCTCTCCAACCTTAATTTGTTCTTTTCACTTTTGTCTCTGATTCCTGTAGTACTTTAAGGAATCAAGTTTAATTTATTTCCTTTAGGAAGGATGATGGTGCTGACAGACTTAGTGCTGAGGTGAGTGGGGTCTTGATGTTTCATTAATTTACTTCTTTTGCTTCTGATCACTCTATAGTAGAGGCTGTATCAAACAATGTATCTTTCATAAACAGAAATTCTCACTTTTGATAGTTTTTATCACAGTATTTTTAGATTTCAAATGGTAGATTAAAAGAAAAAAGAAAAAAATGCATTTTGGTTACCAAATTTATGTATGTATATATGTTCTCTTCTCAATTTGGAAAAAATATTTTCCTATCATTCTAGTGCCTGGCTCAACTTATTTTTCTACTCTAAAACGGTATTTCCAGGGGCATTAGAAAAATCAGTTTCATTGCAGGAGACAGAGATATTTCTTTCCTTTTTCTTACCATACCACATAGAGTTTAGAAAATATACTTGCTTAAAGATCGGGATTACTCAGGCCACCCCGTTTAGTAACTGCAGAGTGTTTGTGAACTATGTAGGGTAAAAGCAGAAAAGATGTATTTTCCAGCAAAGGCCTCCTTTGTCTTGAATTAAGTGAATGAAACACTCGATCAAGATTGTGTCACTGAGCCAGGCATGGTGGCTCATGCCTGTAATCCCAGCACTTTGGGAGGCTGAGGCAGGTGGATCACCTGAGGTCAGGAGTTCAAGACCAGGCTGGCCAACATGGTGAAATTGCGTCTCTACTAAAAATACAAAAACTAGCCGGGCGTGGTGTCATGCGCCTGTAATCCCAGCTACTCAGGAGGCTGAGGCAGGAGAATTGCTTGAATCCAGGAGGTGAAGGTTGCAGTGAGCTGAGACTGCACCACTGCACTCCAGCCTGAATGACAGTGAGACTCCATCTCAGAAAAAAAAGACTGCGTCACTGGGTGATAGGTCCATCTGGATCAATACCAGTTCCATAGTAAACAGAAACAAGGAGAAAAGCTGGAGAACACTACCAACCCCAAAACTGTGCACACACACAGATAATGCAAGACTATGTAATCATACAAATGTTATAAAATTCTGTATGTATGTAGGTATGTTTAAAGGAGGTGATTATGAAGGTTGTTAGAGCTGTCCGAAGGCTGTTAAGCAATTTGAGTGGCAGATTCTGGAGAAATCTGCTTTCTTGGTAGGCTTAAACTCTCAAACCAGAGACTTCTCTCATCAGAAAGTTTTTTAATTTTTACTTTTAGGTACCCTCCGAAGGTGCTCTCTACTTCTATCCAGGGTGTTACTTTATTGTTTAGAGTTCTTTCTTTCTTTCTTTTTTTTAAGACAGAGTCTCACTGTGTTACCAGGCTGGAGTGCAGTGGTGTGATCTCGGCTCACTGCAACCTCCACCTCCGAGGTTCAAGCAATTCTCCTGCCTCAGCCTCCTGAGTAGCTAGGACTACAGGTGCATGCCACCACATCCAGCCAATTTTTGTACTTTTAGTAGAGACCATGTTGTTTCACTATGTTGGCCAGGCTGGTCTCGAACTCCTGATCTTGTGATCCACCCACCTCGGCCTCCCAAAAGCTGGGACTACAGGCGTGAGCCATTGTGCCCGGCCCCTAGTTAGAATTTTGACTCTGCCCTTGTCCTTTGACAAGTTCCTTAACCTATCTGTTCTTCAATGTTTTAATCTAAAAAATACTAGTGCAAGTAAAAGGGCCCTAAGGTTTGCCTTCTATGTTTAAGGAAGAGAGTAAAGCCAGGAGGGCTGGAACACAGTGAGCAGGTTGTGAGCAAAAGGAAAAGAGCTGGGGGGAGAAGCTGCTGATCCTGGAAGACTTCATAGCTTTTACACTGAGTGCAACAGATAGTGATCATGTGCAGAGAAGTGATATGGTTTTTAACAGTATCTCCCTGGATGCTGAGTTGAAAGAAGACTGCAAGGAGGCAAGGACGAGAACAGGTAGGTCACTGCAATAACCCATTTGAAAGGTGATGATTGCTCAGACCACAGTAGTGATGATAGGGGAAGTAAGAAGTCACAGGCCACGTGTGGAGATACTGCCTGTAATCCTAGCACTTTGGGAGACTGAGGCAGGCAGATCACTTGAGCCCAGGAGTTCAAGACCAGCCTGGGCAACATAGGAAGACCTTGTCTGCAAAAAAATACAAAAAGTTAGCTGGATGTGGTGGTGTGTACCTGTAGTCCAGCTACTAGGGAGGCTAAGGTGGGAGCATCACTTGAGCCCAGGAGGTTGAGGCTGAAGTGAGCCATGAACATGCCACTGCACTCCAGTTTGGATGAAAGAGTGAGACCCTGTCTCAAAAAAAAAAAAAAAAAAAAAAAAAAGAATAGGAGGAGGGGAATTGGAGACAGCAAGTTTATGAAACACTTTATTTTCACATTCTAGTTAAACATGAATATAATATCTTTTTAATATTAAATATGAATGCCTATTTTACTTGAAAATTTCCCTTATCAAATTATCTTCATAAAAAATTTGCTACTTGAGAATCAGCAACTATCCAACCATAGGACACCTGATGTTTCGATGGAAGGAGAGGAAGAGAAGACGATTTTGGGAGAAGAGGAGAAGTAAGTTATCAGTGGAAAAAATAATAGTATATAACATTTATAAACTGCGGAAACTAAACAAAAATGTTTGTAGTTAATCACAGATATATGGAAAATAAAAGTTTTAACATAATTTCTAGGGCAACTGAAATCACTCATGTACTCCTAAAATGCACACACACAAATATATGCACACGCATACCTAGGATTCACTTTACGTTTGGGTAGAGCCCTGGGTACTTTATTTTTGAGATAGGGGTCTCGATATGTTGCCCAGGCTGGAGTGCAGTGGTGTCCTGCAACCTCAAACTTCTGGGCTCAAGCAGTCCTCCCACTTCAGCTTCTGAGAAGCTGGGACTACAGGTGGGTGCCACTGCACCCAGTTAATTTTTTAAAGTTCCATGAATGATAATGGAATTCGAAAGGACCACAACCCAGCTTGGATTAAGAATCACTAGTGTAGCTGTTTAAAACATAAAATAAGGCAAAACAATTAGGACCCCCTAAGAGACTCAGCAGTAAAATCACTTGATCAGAAATGTAAAAAAGGATGAGGATATTAGTGATAGTAGGGGCTGCATGCTGCCTAAGGGTGATGTTACAGTATTTTCCAACCTACAACTGATACATGAAACAATTCCCTGCAGATACATATATGACTAAGATATGCCTTTACTCTAAAAGATTCAGTTCATCTACAAACTGGCACAAATATTCAAGAAAACGAGTAACCTCCACCTTCTTATCTAAATGAATTTATTTAACAGTCCTACTGAAAATTATGTAACTTAAGAGGTTAGATAAAACATATGACAGAAATTTCCCTATTTGAATTAGTATAGACATAATGTAGTATTATGCCAATATCAGTCTATTTCAGAAAAGGATAATCAATTGAAATAGATTTGAAAGTAATGTCCTTACAATTCCATATAAAAAGAAATACATTAACCAACATTTAAGGGAGGATGAAAGGGACGAATATCAGGAACAAGATTCAAACTTCTTTGATGTAAATTATTCTAATACTTATGTAGCAATAGATTTAATAAAATAAGTCAAAAATGTTGTATTAGAAAAAGGAAGAATTTCCCCCGACCCCAGAGAAGGGTCTCACTCTGTTGCCCAGGCTGGGCAGAGTGGTACGGTCATGGCTCACTGTAACCTTTGAACTCCTGGGCTCAAGCAATCCTCCTACCTCAGTCTACCCAGTAACTGGGACTACAGCTGTGTGCCACCATGCCTGCATAATTTCTAAACTTTTTGTAGAGACAGAGTCTCCCTATGTTGCCCCAGGTCTCAAACTCCTGGGCTCAAATGATTCTCCCACCTTGGTCTCCCAAAGCACTGGAATTACAGGCATGAGCCACCATGCCCGGCCACGAATTACTTATTCTTCAAATATCTGGTCAAAGAAGGCAAATTTATCATATTAGTCAAGAGAGTCAACTAGTTGCTTATTAAAATATGTTTCTAGGAATTTTTATTTACAGAAAATTTAAAGAGAAAGTCAGCATCACCACAGGTATAAGAAAAGAAAGTGTTATAAACATTAACAAACCAACCAACCAGAGTTGGTTACTCTGAAGAGCTGATAACCCAATTACTCAAACTTCCAGTTTTATAATAATAAAATAAAATTAAAATTAAAATGTATATGTATAATACTCTCAAATGTTACAATAACATCATTTGGGGCAATATTTAAACAATGAAATAATAATGCTAACACCCATTTCTGTTGTGAAATCAAACGTACACCAACAAGCCCAGCATGGAAAACTATCCCACCTTTAGTATTCATATTACCTTGTGTGTAGGCAGCATCGTCAGATCCCATACTCAGTTTCCGTGTTTCACTTATTCTATCCACATGTGCTAACGTAGGGTCCGTGAGGTGCTGAATATTCTCGGTTTCTACATAATGATCAGGATGATTTAGAAGATTTGTAAGTTCAAAGGTAGGGGACACTACCCCTGGTGAAACTGCAGGGGGTTTATTGGGAGAAACTGTAATTTTGAAAGTGTATTTTGTATTGGGCTGAGTGACTACCACTCGAGGAGAAGTTGCAGAGTTATTGCCTATTGCTCGACTTTTGGGAGGATGGTGATGAATAAAGGCAGGACCCATGCTCACTTGCCCAGACATGTTCCTGGAGGCAGCAGATGCTCCAGAGTTTGTGGATATGAAGAGTGTGGGCTGATTCCGCATGACCTGTTCATCTCCTGTGGTGGCATTAGCTGAAATATAGACCTTAGGTTGACTACGGGACATCAGCTCATCCGTACTTGGGGGGCTGGCAGCTATGTAAACAGTGGGCTGATTTCTGTTTAAGGTTTGGCTATTGACTGAAGAGGAAGTGCTGGAGGTTCGAGGTCCAGAAGAACGCAGTTTTGAAGAATTATTTCTTTGTGGGGGTTCAAGTTTGATTTCAATCTGGTTTTTTCGAGGTCCTGTTGAAATATTCTGAATGTTATATTGGCTATGGGCAGAAGACTGTGAGCTACCAGATGAATGAATGGTGGGTGGTTGTGAAGTAGTAGGTGAACTGATTGGCATGTAGACATGAGAGGTCTGGTGGCCTTGCTGATTTGGCTGCTGAGATGAGGTATGTGACAGAGGATTAGATGCAGGACAAGTAGTCCAGGGACCAGGCTGTGAAGGTTGATAAACTTGCTGAGGGTTCATGGGATTAAACTGAGATACCCAGCCAGAATGCTGTTGTGTCTGTCGAGTTGTACCACCAGGAGTTGTAATGTAAGGCCTAATATAGATAGAATTTCCCTGTGGACTGTTAAGTACAGGTGGAGGTACACCATGTATGTGCAAAGATGTAGGAGTATTACGACCAGTCTGGATATTTGGGGCTAAAGTTACCATAATGGGATTAAATCTGGGAGTTTGTTGAGAAAGGCTAGATGTTCCTTTGCTGCCTAAGTGAAATCCAAGATGTGGTGCTGAATTTGAAGCACCAGAAGAACTGGACATTCCAAAAACATTAAAGCCTTGAGGAACTTGAGCTGGTGCTGTCTGTGGCTCCTGCTGAAATAGTTCACTATTGGACTGGCCACCTTGAAGTTGTCCATCACTAATGCTGTGCGTTAGAGTCCTACTTCCATTCATCCTACTTCCTTCTCTTCCATGGTGGTAAATGTTCTGTGATTGCAAGTCCAAGTTGAGAGAAGTCATGTGATTGCATAGACCAGAAATTCCAGAATCATCTGAAAAATTCAAGTCTCCTTCACCATAAAGATATCTTGTACTCTCCTGAGAGAGAATAGCACAGCAGGCATCCAGGTTATTATTATTCTATGAAAACAAAATAAATTGATTGATGTTAACAATCAGAAGCTAATGCTTGTATTTGCATCTCTACAAATACATGATGAACAAGTGACTGGCTAATACAATTATAACACATATTTGGATATTTAAATTTGAGAAGTATTTTTATGCAAATGATTGAATTAAAAATCCTTACTACTAATGTAATAGAAAAGCTCTGACTAACAAAGTGAATCAAATCATTGTTCCACTTTAGCAGCTACAATGGATAAAAGGAATAAAATGGATTCAGACAGATATATTAAAATTATAATCTAATTTAAAAGGCAATTTTAATGTTGAACAAAATATAATCATTCAACTTACGTATATAATACTGTATAATTAAACATTTTTAAAAAAGCTAAATAGAAAAAATATCAATGTTTGATATATAGCACAATGTATCAAGTGCTATACACATTTGTTTAAACTAATAAATGTCTAAAAAGTTACATTTGTAGCATTTAAAGTTCTGAAATTCACACCAAAGTCATCTCAATTCTTCCCATGCTTCCTCCTAACTTGTGTAATCTCTCTCTCTCTCTCCCCCTCTCTCTCTGGAGGCTCAAGGTAGCCTCCAGAAGAACTAGTTCCTATCTCTGCCTTTAGACAACATCATAAAAATCTACTCGAGGTGGGGGGGAACCCTCAGATTGTTTTTAAAGAATTCTCAAAAGACACTGACTAACCAGTAGTCATAAATCATCCACGAAAATGTTTGCCAAACACCTCCTATATGCATAGCACTGTGAGCCTGTGGAAGAATCAAAGACATATAAAATCAAACTTTTCCCCTAGAAAGGAAGACAAACCACAGATATCTGAAAAGGTAACATGAGTACATGCCAAATAGTAAGTGGTGATGAAGTTCAACAGAGAATTAATATTGTAGGCTACTGAAGAAAGGAATGGGTTAATGAGGAAGGTATGGCCTGATGTTTTTCATAGAATATGCAGAACTTCAACAACAACAACAACAACAACAATTCTTAGTGAAGCGAATGGCACGAGTAAAGAACATAAATGTGAGAGTTAAGTAAAAGCATGTTCCAAACAAGGTGGCTGGAACAGATCTGGCTGGAGCTAAAGATTTGTAATGAAAATGTTGTTGAACAAATTGTTGCAAAAGCAGATTGGATTTAAATAACGAAGGAGTTTTGAAAAATGAGTCACACTAGAGTTTGACTGTATTATAAGCAATGAGGCGAGCTACTGAAAGGGGATGAACAGAGAAGTAAAAACACAAAGGGTATTCAGGGAAGAGAAGTCTACTGATACTTAAGATGAATAAAAAGATGAAAAACCTTTGGCAAGATGACCAGTTAGAAGACATAAAGTAATGAGAGTTTGATAATGGAAATAAATTTTAAAAGAATATAAATTGTCAACACAATTTGGCCACAAGAGAGAAAGAATTCAAATAAGCCTGGAAGATTAAGAACCTGACAGAAAGGAGAGTTTTAGACTTAAGAAATATGAATAGCCAAGTTAAAATGTCCACAGGCAGTTTGATATGAGATAAAATAATATTAAGAAAGAAGTAGACTAAAAAGGCATCCTGATGCCTTGTTAAGGAAATGACAGCTCACATTGTTTCAACTGGTAATTTAAAAGGATAGTGAGCAAGGTTTGACTTCCCCCTTCCTAAAACCAACAACTTAAATCTCTCATGCTACAGAAATCCTTTTATCCTACTAATAACTCTGAATTGATACATACTAATTTTTCAAATAAAGTTGAAAAACTGATCACAATCTTTATCAATGATTCCTTATTAAAATTAGATCTTATCTTTTGCCAAACCTGATTGGTGCTTTTTGCTTTAAGTTAAATTTATTGCCATTCGAAGTAAATTCGTCTTCCTTCTTAGCCAAAGCTCGGAGACTTTATCTTCTTCTCACCTCCTCTCTGTCATCATTCTCAAATTAAAATTTACATGCCCTACCAAATTCAATTCCACACCTCCTTTGTAAAAGTTTGATATTCATATTTAGTCTTCCTCTTTAATTCTCTTGAGCACTCAAAAATCTTTCCCTTTAATCCTTTGTAATCTCTGTAATTATTCAATATGTTCATATTAAAAAGCAATATTCTAGCTCAGCTATGCCATAATTTATGTGCACTCAAATTATTTATACTCTACAGACATTACTTTCTTATCAGCAAAACATAAAAGAACTTACAGGGGTTTTATAAGGTTACAAGAGGAGAAAATGAAATGTACTTTTTATTAAAATTTTTATTTTAGAAAATTTTAAACATACATAAAAGTAGAGAGGAAATATGATAAACTCCCACATACTTATCACCCATCATTTTTCATTTGATATATATGCCTCAGCTACTCCCCCTACCACAACTAGATCAAGTCTCAGACATCATCTCGTTTTCATCTGTAAATACTTCAATATGTACTGTAAGAGACAGGGACTTAAAAACATAACCACAATGCCACGATCATACCTTAAAATAATCAATAATTCTTAGTATCACCTAATATTCAAATAGCATTAAATTAAAGCATAAAAATGTCTTTGTACAGTTAGTTTAAATCGGGATATAAATAAGGCCCACATATTTCATTTGGCTGATAAGCCTTTTAGGTTTCTTTTAATAACCAGCCCATCTCCTCTTTTTTTTTTTTTTTTTTTTTTTTTTTTGAGACGGAGTCTCGCTGTGCTCCCAGGCTGGAGTGCAGTGGCGTGATCTCGGCTCACTGCAAGCTCCGCCTCCCGGGTTCACGCCATTCTCCTGCCTCAGCCTCCCAAGTAGCTGAGACTACAGGCGCCCGCCACCACGCCCGGCTAGTTTTTTTTGTATTTTTAGTAGAGACGGGGTTTCACCATGTTAGCCAGGATAGTCTCGATCTCCTGACCTCGTGATCCACCCGCCTCGGCCTCCCAAAGTGCTGGGATTACAGGCTTGAGCCACCGCGCCCGGCCCCATCTCCTCTTTTAAAATATTTTCCAGTCATTTGTTTGTGAGAAAACTTGGTATTTGTGTAGCAGAATTTCCCCTATTCTGGACTGCACCCCGTGGTCAATCAATTTCCCCTGCATTTCATTGTAAACTAGTAGTTATATCTATGGATGTGATCAAGTCCATGTTTGAATTTTTGGTGACCATCATAGACGTCCACTGTCAAATCACACAAGGAGACACAGGAATGTTTGCCTGTCTTTTTGTGATTTTAAAACTGACTGGTAGATTCAGATGTTGTCAGCTGGATCCAACTAATGATTTTTAGCAGCTATTGATGATCATTGCTTAGAAACACTATTTCATTAGGGGTGCTAAACAGCAATACTGCAATGTTCCAATTGTAAGATTTTGGCCAGGCACAGAGGCTCACACCTGTAATCTCAGCATTTTGGGAGGCCAAGGCGGGATAATCGCTGGGCCCAGGAGTTTGACACTAGTCTGGGCAACACAGTAAGACCCTGTTTCTAAAAAAAATTTTGTTTTTAATTAGCCAGGTATGGTAGTACACCTGCAGCCCCAGCTACTCAGAAGGCTGAAGTAGCAGGATCACTTGAACCCAGGAGGTTGAGGCTGCAGTGAGCCACGATCATCCTACTGCTGCATTCCAGCCTGGGTGAGAGTGAGACCCAGTCTCCAAAAAAACATAAAAAGGATTTAGTCTTCATTCTTAGCAGCAATTCTTCCTTGAACACTTGCTCTCTTCAACTGTTTGGTTATGTTCTGCACAGAAGAGGCAGGATAAAAAAATTCTTTTCACCAGTTGCCAGAATAGTAAATTTGGTCCCTAGGAACCTCCAAAGGTGACTATGATTTATTTTTAGTATCATTATAAACTCGTGTATCTTTAATATTTTGATGTGTTTCAATCACTTTTGGTCATTATATCCCCTCTTCAGGTTACTGTGAACAGCTTCAAGTTGGCTCCTGGATATATGACATGAATCCAGTAGTTTTTCAAAGCTTCTCTGCTTTCTGATATGACAAGATGTTCCAGCTCATCATATGCATCTACTCCAGACTTGGAATCAGCCATTTCTCAAAGAAGCCCTGGTTACTTTTAGTGAGAAAGGGTAGAGGACTCTCTTGGAGTGTATCAAAAGGGGTGGAATATGAGTTTTTAAAAGGTGGAAAATCACTGCTTTTTGGTATACAGCCACAAATCTGCATTCTCTTCAAAGCTATAAAAAGATCTGAATCATTAATTCCAGTTTCTCTTTCATTTTTCCCCAAACTCCTGCACAGACACAGAAATTACAGATAGTATCAAAGTATATATACCCTACAGCATTCATTCACTCCTTTAACCAACATTTACTGAGCAAGGAGAAAGGAATATGATCACTGATCGCCAAGAATCTCACAGTCTAGTGGAGGAGATTAACGTGAACACAAATGAAATGCAGCATGATAGGTGTTATCATAGAAATATGGGTAAGGACGATGGGTGAAGGTCATTTGAGAAGGTTCCACTAAGTACAGTACATGGCACTTAAATATTAAGTGTTGCATATACTGAATGAACAATACTTATTAATGCAATACTTTGAAAAGAAATACCAATTTTAAACTTACAGATTCAATCATCCTGTTAAGAGAATTTAAAAACAGTAAAAAATTCAGTTAAAAAATCAAAGTGAAAACTATGCAATATTTTCATATTCTTCTAAGGTTTAAGATTTAATTATCAAATATAAAAATCAACTTTAAAGATACAAATTACACCTGCTGGTTATAAGCTATCTTAGAGAATTCACAGTAGAAGGAAAAGATATGAGTAGTTTCAAAAAGAGGGAACTGTGCAACAGATAAACTTAAGAAGAGAACAACAGAGGATAGATACTTTTGTTCTCTTCCTGACAAGCAAGATGTCTATAAAGAACATGTACACAGAACTGGTAGCATGGCATGATCCCTCACTATTTTTAAAAAGTTCTGAACCAGTATACTGTAGGAAGGGTCTGTCAGAAGAACAGAAACCCACCCAACTGAGAAAGGAAGAGCAGCCCCAAAAGAGACGCTGTCATTTAGAGGTAGCTTAATTTGCCTTTTCAGTTTAAAAATATTGCTCTAAATTTGGGAAAACTTGCACCCTAGTTGTAACCCCAGAAGAAGGAGCTCTTCCTATGCCTTTCTTGTCAGATTTCTTGTTATATCAGCTAAAAAGTACATTACCTGGATACCCTAAATTATTATCAACTCACTTTTAAAAAGTGTGGTCTGTTTCAGGCAAGCAAAATATTTCATTTTAGTTAACACGAGGTGTTGGGAAGCATGCTAAGTAGAGGAGTTTGCTTCTGTAAAGCCAGATTAACATTGTGAAGGTGATATTACTAGATGCCCAAAGGAAATGGAAAACCATTCATTTCTTATTTCTGGGTTAAAGCTGAAAACATGCTTAATTATTTTACTTTTAAATAGGTAATTCATTGACACAGGTTAAAACAATAAAAAAAGATAACTGTTGAGAAATCTGAGTCCTAACTCTGTCCCATCTGGCCTGTTCCCTCTGGCCTACTATGGATAACTATCTTTTATTAATTTCATTTTTAATTCTTCCAGTATTTCTTTATGCAAACAGGGACAAATACATGGGTGTGTAGATATTTATTTGCCTCGTTCTATCTATATACTCTGCTCCGCATCTTGTTTTTCTTAACACGTACTGGAGATTATATTGTAAGAGTGCATTAGAGCTCTTTTTTTTTTTTTTTTTTTTTTAAATATTTTAAAGTAATTCTACAAAAGGCTCTATGTTTTACTCCCAGTTAGGGTATTTCAAAATCTCTATGCCTGTACTATATGTAGGGAAATGTTCTGGACAGTTCTTTCAAAACGAAGTCTACAGAAATTTATCAAAGAACTTATAGTTATCTTCCTGTTAGTTTTTAAATAACCTACTGAATAGCATAGCTTTTACCACAAAATTCTCTTTTATTTGAAAAGTTAGGGAGAAGTTACTTGGGTTCTAGGGGGGAGACTATTTTTCCCCACTATCTCTGCTCCTTTCCCACACTTTCTTTTAACTTCTGACTCCATCCTTATTACATGTTTTTATTCTCTCATTTTTTTTCACATTCTATATTAACAAGTGTAAACTATTGATTCATTTACCAAATATATATTATGGGCTTTCTGCTGTTGTTATTCCTTTTAGTACTGGCTGCTAACATTTATTGAATACTCATTATGAATCAGTTACCCTATTGGTTGTTTTACCTACATTGTCAAATTTAACTCTCTGTTAAGTTTTATTCCCACTGTGCAGTTGAGGAAATGAAAGTCAGAAAATGAGGGTCAGAGAAGTTAATTATGTTACTGCTAGTAACTGTCAAAACTTGAACTCAGTCTGGTTTATCGCCAAAAGATATGCTCTTAACCATTATACCATAAGAAAAGGCATTGCTGGTGGAAGAATTCCATGCAGCTCAGGATGACTAGAGCATACGGTATGAAGAGGAAGGACTGGACAAAGATTAGGGTGTAGAAACAGCCAGGATTCCAGATCACAGACCTTGTATGCCCTAGTCAAGCTATATAAGCGTCATTCAGAAGGGCACAGGGAACAATCAACAGGTTTTAAGTGTGTGAACAGCTCTGCACTCTGGCAGAAGAGGATAGATTGGAGAGACCAAAACTGGGTTAGGTAAAGCAGGTAGACCAATTAAAAGGTGATAACGGTGATAAGGGTGTGAACAAAATGTAGTCATTTAATATAAAGTATAGATTCAATAAAAATTTCATATAATTTCAAACTTTAAAAATCACTTCAAGAGTAAATATGCTTGACTGAGCCCCAGATACTTTTTTTTTTTTTTTTTTTTGAGATAGGGTCTCTTTCTGTTTCCCAGGCTGGAGTGCAGTGGCACGATACCAGCTCACTGCAACCTCTGCCTCCTGGGTTCAAGCAATTCTTGTGCTTCAGTCTCCTGAGTAGTGGGACCACAGGTGTGGGCCACCACGCCCAGTTAATTTTGGTATTTTTAGTAGAGACAGGGTTTTGCCATGTTGGCCAGGCTGCTCTTGAACTCCCGGCCTTAAGCAATCCACCCACCTCAACCTCCCAAAGTGCTGGGATTATAGGAGTGAGTCACAGCACATGGCCCCAAATACATTTCTGATACACAGATTTTCAGTTTAATAAAACAGAAAGGCACAACTATCATTCAATATTTGGAATTGTGAATTTCTAAAATTGGGTATACTAAGAACAAGGTACAAATTAGAGGGTTAGTGATATTAATTGGAAAACTTACAAATTAAATTTAAAAATATAAAAACAGACTTTTTCCCCACTTTGGAATTGGGACCTTAGGCATTGTCTGGTCAAACTCTTTTATTTTACGGATTAAAAAAACCTAAAGCACAGAGGGCATATTCTTTATCAAATATGCTTGGGGTGCCCATTTAGGATTATAACCCAAGTTTCCTGGCTCCTTAATCATTTTTCTCACTTTCATACTAAGGTCTGAAATTAGCTCTTCTGGCAGAACAGGTGGGAGAAAAGTTAAGACAGCTCATATCTAGTAAGTACAGAGATTATCAATGCTTTACATTCAGATCTCATTTAACTCTCACATCTACTCTACATGTTAAGTATTATCTATACTACAGATGGTACAGAAAGCTCTATCTTGCTAAAGGCCACATGACTATCAGACACCAAAGCTTATCTCTTTTCATCATAGTACACTAATACCAACAAGAAGATAACCTAAAAGACCTTTTCTTCCAATGTTTAAAAAAAAACAGGTTTGTATTAACAAATTCAGAAATCATTGAACACTGACCTGTAACATGCACCTGGATACAACAACTTCAGGTACTTCAGGGAATTTTTGTCGCAGGTCATGTAAAACCTGAAAATCAATTTGGTGGCTTCCTTGGGCCATTCGTATATTGCCTGATCAAGACTATTTGTACAGTAGGCAATTCTAGGCCTTAGTGGAAATAGTACTCATCTCTTCTGTCCAAGCATTTTCTGTGAAAGAAAGAAAAAAAAATTTTAATGAGAACTGATTATAGAAGGAATATTGTGGATTTAAAATTTCAGTACAAAAGAATATGTGCTTTAGCACTTAACATTATAAACTAAAAAATATTTAGACCTAAAGTGCTTTCCATATAGTTACACTATCTTTTTAGTATTAACTCTGATGGTAAACTTTTATATTGTCTAACTCCTATATATTTATATGCTCTATAAATGGCTAAGCCAAAAAACATTCAAATAAGAAATTACTGTCAAGGTTGTCTTCCCAGAGTCTTTTAAAAAGGGAGAAGGAATAGCATCACTGATTTTTTTCTTAATGATTACCTCGAGGTGAGTAATCTAAATTCTTAAAGTTTGGATACTGAAAAAATATGTTACGACAAATGACTCTGTTTTGTCTAAAACTTAATGATTCAAAACCCAATGCATTCAATATTTTGCTTTATCTTTCAAATATACTTAATCCTTAAATGCACAATCAATTCATTCTCAGGAGCTTAATAGCATTTTATTCCCTCTGCTTCTATTAAATCAGTATTTTAAAAATACTAATATTTCTCAAGGGGTTTGACTTAATTGGCTGAGCAGTAAGCAGCCTGGGTATATGGAGTTTTATAAGATCCCAAGGTGATTCTAACGTGTGGTCGAAGTTGAAAACTACCTACCTTATTTTTATTCCTGTTGTTTCTAATGTAAACCATGTTTAATGTTGAAAAATCTTTTGGGGATATAAATAGAAGGTAAGTACATTAACTTAAAATATTAAGACATTTAAAATCATGCTATTTGAAGACACCTTTCATTAGGACAAATTTCATAAGAAGACAATCTCTTTAAAACTAATTTCTTATTTGTGGTATTTCTCTTTTAACCTCATTAACATAAGCCTAAAAATACAGGTCTATATATTACATTAATGTAGGAATTCGGTCTCTTTTATTATTGTGTATCTAGCACTTCATAAACAGTCTTCAGCATAATAGATATTTAAAATAGTTTTGAATAGATTTAGTTATAGAACTCCTCAGTGCTCAATAAAATAAATGCTCACTTAGATATCATGCATAGTAATAAGCCTTTTAGTTTTTTATCATCACTTGATTAAATTGTACTTAATTATTCTGTCTGTGTGGCTTTAGCTTAGTTTCATCTCCTGTATAAAATCACTGCCACATCAAATTATTTGCATTATAGATTTTCCAAACGTATTTCTATGTAAACATACACACACAATTTTCACATTCAAAAGTAGTTTTCCTATAAATGGGTTGCAGGAGAGAAAGTACTAGAAATTAGTAAGTGACATTTTAAAATAATTTAAGTGGTGATAATCATGCTATAGAACTGCTCATTTTAAGGAAGCCTTCCTTGATTCCTATCAGCTCATTTCTCCCCCTTCCCCCAATTTTGGGCTAAAACTCCTGGAAAGGATTGTTTATATGTTAAGTGTCTTCACTTCCTCCCTCCCTCCTAATCTCTTTTAAACCTACCCCAGTCAGGCTTTCATAGTTTTTCTCCACTGAAACTACACTTATCAAAGCCACCATACACTTTCAGTTTATGAAACCCAATGATGAGTTCTCAGTCCTCAACTTACTAGATCTCTCTGTAGCTCAGGACCCATTCAACCACTACTACACCTCATTCTTTAAACAATTTCTTCATGTGGCTTCTGAGGTTTATACTCTTCTGGCTTTCCTTCTACTTACTGGCAGATTCTTCTAAGTTTACTTTGCTGGATCCTTTCCCTTTTCTGGACATCTGAATGTTGATGGCTGGTAGAGTTCAGATCTATGGCTTCCTTTCAACTATATCTACATTCCTCTTCAAGACAATTTCATTCAAATATATTGCTTTAAACAATATCTATATATTGGTGCTTGGCATATTATTATCTCCAACTCCAATTTCTTCCCTGAGACTAACATATCTAACTGGCTAACTGACATCTTTTGTGCATCAACTTAGTTCAAGCTTGGTTATGTCCAAAATCGAACTCTTAATTCCTCCCCCATCCAAATAAATCCTTTCCCAGTCTTTTCCACGTCAGTAAATGGTACCATCATTCATCCAGTTGGTCTTTCTCTCATCCCACATCTAATCTACCATCAAGACTTCCTTGCTTATATACAAGAAGTGTTCTGAATCTAACCAATTTTTCCCAGTTGTTACTGCTCTTGTCCAAGCCACTATGATAATTCATCTAGACTACTATTGCAAAGGCCTCAATAAGTCTCCTTGCACCTTCATTCTTTTTGCCAACATACTACCTCTTCCCCTGCCCCTAGTATTTTCTTTACTGAGCAGAGTGATCTTTGTAAAAAGTAAATCAGAGTCATCATTTTCCCTGCTCAAAATAACAAGGCTATCTACCTGGCTATCTACCACCCCTCTAACTTCATCTTCTACCCTCTCCTTGTTCCCTCAATTAAAATGGCAGTCTGGTGATTTCTCAAAGAAGCCACTCTTGTTCCTTCCTTAGGGCTATTGGATTTGCCACTCCTTTACTACTGGAACAGTTTTCCCTTAGACCCACTTGCATGGCTCCCTTCTCTTATGTCATTAAGAATGTTGATCAAATGTCACTTCTTCAGAGACAGTTTCCTTGACCAACCCCTCTATCTAAAATAATGCCATAACTCTTCCTATCTCCCACCATTGCACCCTCATACTGCTTTTTCTTCATAGCCTGTATCAATACGTGATATATTTTATTATCTCTCCATCCGCAAAACATTAGCCCAACGGGATCAAGGACTCTGAAGTTCATTGATCTATCGCCAGGATCTAGATCACTCCTGGTTCACAGAAGATGCAACACATTTATTGAATAAAATGAATATTTTATTATAAGGTTTCTTTATAGTTTCTTTCTACAAGGCTTCCAAAACATATTTCAAATGATCTAGATTTGAAAAAAAAAAATTTTATACACAATTTGAGGGAGAGGCAAATAGTCTGAGACACATTTTTATTATTTAAAGGAGGATGAACCCTGAAAACAAATTTCAACATATTTCATTATTAAAACATATACTGAAATCTCTCACCATACTTGCCTGCTTTTCTAATAAAGACTATGACTTACACAATTGATAACATTCTTCAATTGTACAATTTTATTTTATGGGTTCTACTTCCTGTAATGGCTGAATAACACCTACCAGACCAAATCTCTCATGAATAACAACTATAAACAGCAGAAATGCATAAAAAACTACCTGAAGGCAGAAACAAATTGGGGGAGGGAAGAAGAAGGGGTCAGCACTTGGAAGAAGGAAACAGCAAGGGTAACTTTCTATTTTTAATGGCTTTTACTCAGAGAGCAGGTCCCAATTAGTTTGGGTAGCTAAAACTCAGACCTGCAGTCTTACTTGCTTGATGAACCAAAAAGGACAGACGATGGCACAATCGCAACAGCTGAAAGCTTAGTGAGTAGATCACAGGAAGGAGAGAACCACAGAGAGGAAGCCCTAAATTCTGTGCATAAACTCTGTATATATCTTTGATCTCCAAACTATACATACGTATGACAAATTCCATTCAAGCAGCAAGGATAAGGTTAAAATAACTGAACTGAGATTTCAGAGCTTATACTTTAAGTGTAGTCAAGTTATTTGGCTTGAAACAGGTAACAAACCAAACACCAGTACTCACTGGAGGAATACAGAATCCAGAGTCTCTACATGGCATTCATAATGTTCTAAATAAAACCCAAAATTGTTACACATAAACAGAAAAAAAATGACCCATACTCAAGAGAAAAGGCAACCAATGGAGACCAAGCCCAAGATGAGCCAGCTGCTAGAATTAGCACATAAGTATTTTAAAGCAGCTATTTTAACTATGCTAAAGGATATAAGTGCAAATATGCTTGGAACTCTCAGCAAAGAAATGGAAATTATACATATATAAAGCAAATAAAAAATTAAGAACTAAAAAATAAAATATCTGAAAAACTTCACTGGGTAGACTTAACCATGGATGGGAAATGGCAGAGTCAATGAACTCGAAGACAAAGCAATAGAAATTATCCAATCTGAAGGATGAATAGAAAAGTGACTATGGGTAGTGGAGAGGAGAGAAATAGAACCTTAGGGATCCGTGGTAAGGTATCACAAGCTTTAATACACCTGTAATTGGAGATTCAGAAGGAAAGGGAAAAAAGAATGAAGTAGAAAAAAAATGTGAAGAAATTAGGGCTAAAAATTTTGTTAGTAAAATATATACATTTACAGATTTAAAATATCAGCAAATCCCAAATAGAAAAAAACAAAGACTACACACAGGCACAAGACAGTCAAACTGCTAAAAACCAAAAAGAAAATCTTGAAAACAGCTAAAGAAACAGAATGACAATAATTCAAGTGAATGATGACTTCTCATCAGAAACAATGGAGGTATCAGAAGATAGTGAAATGACGTAATATAAGTGCTGAAAGAGGAAAAAACCAAACTGTCTATCAACCCACATACTATATCCAGCAAAAGTAAACTTTAAGAGTGAAAGCAATATAACTATTTGAAATGTAGCCTTTGTGGAGCAATAAGTCATTTGTAAGGACAGCCCAAACACATTACTGAAACAACTGGTATTTACTAAATTTCAAAATAAAAACCAAGAAATACCTTATGAACTTACTCTGTAAAATTATTTCTCATAATAAACAGACACACATTTCCTATGTTAAGATGCAAAATAACCCCTCTCCTGAGAAAAAGAATAAAGAAATCATACTTTATAAAATGTTTGCAGCAATAAGTATAAAGTTTTGGCATCTAAACTTCCACCAGCTAAAATGATCTAGGAGGGTTAATTCCTTAAGGATTCTAAATAGCAGAGTACATACAGTACTACAAAACATAAGTAAACATATTGGAAAGGTTTATAAAATGTGCCATATTCTTTCCTTTCTTAAACAATTTTTGATTTCTCAGTAACTACAACAGTGAAGAGTACTAGGCACTGGTTAATGGCTCACTCAGACTACAAGTTATGCTTCATATTCAGTGCAGTTTACCATGGTGGATGTTTCTAGGACCATAAGAGTATACAAAAGCTACCTGTTTAACACGAGACCATGTCTCCAGATTAAAAAACAAAAACAAAGAATGCGACTGGATATATAGGTCTCATGAAAATTCTGGGCATTTATGAGACAACTAGATAAGAGTATTTAAAACTGGGACTATCATCTATTTATCTACCAACCATACATTTAATGAGTGCCTAGTATGCAGGAGATATCACGCTGGAGATAGTACAAGTATTAGAGTCAACGTCCTTGCCCTGCAGATCACAGAAATTGCTAGGTTAAAGGCACACAAATACAAGCTTATAATTTAGATAACTATTTTAACTTGCCCATTATTTTATCTTCTGTCTACCTTCTTCTGCACTGGGTCTGCTGCCTGCCATCTCTCTTGTGGCTATCACAGCCACTGTTTTTATCTCTTTCACATCATTCCAAAGCAGAGCATGGGAACATGGTACATTAGAAAAAACTGTAGAGAGCAAAGATCAAGAAAAATAGGTAGGTCCCACATCATGAAGTGCCTTTAAAATTGGGGATTTTATCTTAAGAACAATGGGAAGCCACTGAAGGATTTAAAGCTCAGAGGTAGGAAAGGTGACATGATGAAGAAATCATGTGTGTATAAAAAATGGCTATTGTATGGAAAAAGGGTGAAAGAATATATGAGAAGACCAGTTAGAAAACTACTGCTGTAGTCCAGCCAGGAAATGGTAATAGCTTGTACTGTGGATAGCAATGGAGACTAGGTAGAGAGAAGTGGAAAACCTTAAAGGATATTTAGGAAGTAAAAACATATAGAAATTTGGTGATGGATTAGAAATTGGGGTAACAGTGAAGGAGGTGTCAAGGTTGATTTCTGATTTGCTCGACTGGACAGTGGTCTCATCTCTGAATTAGGAAACAAGGGGAAAAATCAAAGAGTACAAACAAAGAGAAGATTACAGGCTTGTTTCTGAATCTGTGGAATCTAGGGTACCTTTAAAACATCCAAATACAGATATCATACAGGGAGTTGTGATATACGGGTCTAGCGCTCAAAGGACAGATCTGACCTGCAGAGAAAAATGTGAGAGGCATCTTTGATACCGGCGTTAATTAAAACCTGAGTGTGAATGAGATAATCCTACCATATAATTTAAATATATCATTAGTTATATTATAGATAAAACATTATATAATAATTATTAGTTTTTTCACAGTGGTCAACATTCTATCCTCAAAAAACTGAAGAGCATGTTTAAAGATGGATTTTCAAATATCTTAATGAATTTTCTGTTCAGAAAATATTTTAATGTGACATTATCCTGTAATGAAACTTTAAAAAATGTTTAAGAAAGAAAACATGTCAACAGTTTAAAAAGCCAGCAAGTGCTACAAAGCTCATCAGGGAAACTTTCCTGCCTCATGTCTCTACACCTTTGATTCCTACCTATTGTTGGAGGTGGGGCTTGGTGGTGAATGAATCATGGGGGCGAATTTCTCATAAATGGTTTAGTGCCATTTATGAGAAAATAAAGATTTAGCTTTATTTTATATACCATACCTCTCCACTGCTATACTCCTCGGCCCAGTTGCTTATTTTACAATTTTTGTTTAATCAATATTAAAATACATTTTTCCCCCTATAAATACTGTTAGCCTAGATACTTAGTCAACAATGAGGGATGGACTAAATCTCCAAGGTCCCTTCCTGTAGTGGTACTTAGGGAAGAAAAGTATAATTTTAATTAAAAAAACTGTAGAATATTAATCATATGTGACCAAAGCTGGTATTCAACCAAGTCTGATAAAATAACAAAGCTCTTGCAATTCTAACACTAGCGAAAATGGGGAGAAATGGGAGGGAGGGGACAAGGGAGAAACATGGCTATTGTACTTAAGTTATAGATTTAGATTAGATATATTATTTTCTGGAAAACAAGCTGCCTTGATACTAAAAACAAAACAAAACACCAAAACAATGACTATAAAAACATGGCAAAGTCTGTCAAAGATTGAAGCTAACTGCTCTTGACTAGTCTCCCCTTTCCCAGTACACCAAACCAGATGGGATAGTTTTCTAAAACTTTCCAAAAAAAGGTAATTTTTGTGTAGTTTAAATTGTTCCAAAGTCCAGACAAATTTCACTTTTCAATTTACTTTAAAAGGTTATAATATAGTTTGGGTATTATCCCCTCTAAATCTCATGCTGAACTGTGATTCCCCGATGTTGGAGGTGGGGCCTGATGGTGAATGAATCATGAAGGTGGATTTCTCATAAGTGGTTTAGCACCATCCCCTTAGCGCTGTCCTCGCGATAGTAAGTTCTTGTGAGATATGGCTGTTCAAAAGCATGTGGCACCTCCTGTCTCTTGCACCAGCTCTATGTGATATCCAGGTTCCCCCTTTGCCTTCTGCCATAGCTGTAAGCTTCCTGAGGTCCCACCAGAAGTGGAGCAGATGCCCAGCACCATGCTTCTTGTACAGCCTGCAGAACCATGAGCCGATTAAATCTCTTTTCTTTCTGAATTACCTAATCTCGGGTATGTCTTTACAGCAATGCAAGAATGGTCTAACACAGAAAACTGGTACTGGGAATAGCGCACTACTATAAAGATACTTGAAAAATGTGGAAGCAACTTGGGAACTGGGTAACAGGCAGAGGTTATAAGAGTTTGCAGGACTCAGAAGAAGACAGGAAGATGAGCGAAAATCTGACAATTCTTAAGAGACTGGTTAAATGGTTATAATCAAAATCTTGATAGTGATATGGACAGGGAAGGCCAGGGTGATAAAAACTAAGATGGAAATGAGGAACTTATGAGGAACCAGAGCAAAGTCATCCTTGTTATGTCTTAGCAAAGAGCTTGGCTGTATTGTGTTCATGCCCTAGGGATCTGTGGAGGTTTCAACTTAAGAGTGATGATTTAGGGCATCTGACAGAAGAAATTTCGATGTGGCTTGGATGTTTCTAACAACCTATACTCAGACGTTGGAGCAAAGAAATGACTTAATGTTGGAAGTTATATTTAAAGGGGAAGTAGACCTATAAAAGTTTGGAAAACATGCAGTCTGGCCATGTGGCAGAGAAAGAAAAGGCTTTTTCGGGAGAGGAATTCAAGCAGGCTGTGGAGTAACCACTTGCTATAGATTGGCCTGACTAAAAAGGAGCCAAGTGCTAACAGCCAAGACAATGGGAAAAAGGCCTCGAAGGCATTTCAGAGATCTTCACAGCAGCCCCTCCCATCACAGGCTCAGAGACCAGGAGGAAATAATGGTTCAGGCGGCCAGGCCCAGCCCTGCACAGCTCAGGACACTGCTCCCTGAATCCAGGCCGCTCCAGCTCCAGCTGTGGCTCAAAGGGCCCCAAGAACAACTTGTGATGCTGCTGCTTTGGAAAATGTAAGCCACCATAAACCCTGGCAGCATCTATGGTGTTAAGCCTACAGGTGTGCACAGTGCAAGAGTGAAGGAGGCTTGGCAGCCTTTACCTAGATTTCAGAGGATGTATGAGAAAGTTTGGGGGGCCAGGCAGAAGCCTGCTGCAGGGGCAGAGCCCTTACAAAAAAACCTCTACTAGGGCTGTATGAAGGGAAAATGTGGAGTTGGAGGCCCCACAGTCTCCACGGGGGAACTGCCCAGTGGGGCTGGGGAAAGGGACCCCTGTCCTCCAGACCCTAGAATGTTAGGTCCACCAGCAGCTTACACCTTGTGCTAGAAAAAGCTGCAGACACTCAACTCCAACCCATGAGAACACCTGTGGTGGCTGAACCCTGCAGACACAGGCAGGGCTGCTCAAAGGCCTGGAGGTGGGACATGGAGTCAAAGGAGATTATTTTGGAGCTTTAAGATTTAATGACTGCCCTACTGGGTTTTAAACCTGTATGAAGCCTGTACCCTCTTTCTTTTGGCCAATTTCTCCCTTTTGGAATGGGAATGTTTACCCCATGCCTGTACCCCCATTGTATCTTGAAAGTGAATAACTTGTTTTAATTTTACAGGCTCATAGGTAAAAGTGACTTGGTTTATCTCAGATGATACTTTGGATTTTTGAGCTAGGCTGAAATGAGCTGAAACTTTTGGAGGACTATTAGGAAGGAATGATTATATTTTGAAATGTGAGAAGAACATAGATTTGGAGAGGCAGGGGCAGAATAATATAGTTTGGATGCCATCTTCTCTAAATCTCATGTTGAATTATGATCCCCAATGTTGGAGATGGGACCTTGACCGGGAAGTGAATGGACCATGAGGGTGGATTTCTTATGAATGGTTTAGTGCCACCCGCCTTGGCACTGTTCTCATGATTTGAGTTGTCATGAGATCTGGCTGTTTAAAATTTGCTCCTCCCCTGCTTCCGCTCTTGCCATGTGACACAATGGCTTCCCCTGTGCCTTCGGCCATGATTGTAAGCTTCCTGAAGTCTCACCAAAAGGCGAGCAGATGCTTAGCAACATGCTTCCTGTATAGCCTGCAGAACCAGGAGCCAATTAAACCCTTATTCTTTCTAAATTACCCAGTCTTGGGTATTTCTTTATAGCAATGCAAGACCAAACTAACACAGGCTAACATAAAAAAAAAAAAATTCAGAAAAAAAAGGCTATCATCTTCTGATGTAGAAATTTAACATGCAAATAAAGTAAACAAAATACCTATATATCAAGAGCATTTACTTTAAAAAAACTGGCACAAAAATTTTGAATAAAAGATTAGGAAACAGTATACAAACTATAGAGCTGGATTTATTACAGGTATCTCAGTTTAAAGTAAACTTATTAATGTACTTCCATTATATTAATAGTTAATGGAGACTACTTATACTATTATCTCAATAGATACTAAAAGCACATTTAGGAAAATTTAAGTCTTACTTTTGGGAGAAAAAAACTTGGTTTCAGTTCCAGAATGATAGTGTACTGAGCTAGTTCAGAACCTCTTCTGTTATGAAAAACCAAAAATAATGAAAAAATGATTGCTTTTGTTTTATAACAGCAGAGCTTGCAAGAAAATAATTCCCTGGTGCCAGAAACAAAGACAGAATTAAAAGCCACTATAATAAGTGTTTAAGTTAAAATACTGTGGTGACATGTGGGGGAGAAGTGTTTCGAAGGAGAGAGATACAGTTATTAGAACTAGACATACTGGAGCTGGGGTTTTAATGCTATATGGAAAGAAGACACACTATAGGACCACACCAGGAAGACATTTTATTTAAATGAAATAGTTGCATAAATAAAGCCTAGATTCTGGAAGGTCCTTTCTTACTAGGAAAAAGCAGCTAAACCTCTATCCATTGCCACATAGAAGCCACAAGAACTGAAATTCACCAGAGCCACGAGTGGGAAGGAAACATCTCTCTCACAAAATTAAAGACATGAGCCTGCACCATACACAGGTGTGGAGTCCAAATTTACACTACAGGTGTAAAAAAGAAACTTAAAATAGAAATTAACAAAAAAATTGGTCTGAGGCTGGTAATACCATAGGATTTCTGGCAGAAACAAAAACAAAACTGCTATGGACTTATTTCTGTAACCCAGGAAGCAAAGGATTTCTAGAGGTAAAACATGAAAAACAAATAACATTATATTGAAAATGAGCTCATGTTAAATAAAATTCAAAAGCACAAAGAAATAATCCACCATGAGTAAAGATCAGGAACACTAATTAGATGATTAATATCTAAGAATGTAAAAGAACAGAACCTGAAAGAAGCTATAAAATAAAAATATTTAAAATGACTGTGGAGATAAAAGGAAATCATAAGAATAAGATATAAAGTGAAAAGGCAAGATCTGAAAAAGAATCAATTAAGGCTTCTAGCAAATATATCATCATAAAATGTAACAATCAATGAATAGGTTAAACAGCAGAAGGTACTTGAGACCACAGAGAAAAGTGAACTGGAAGATGAGTAACAGAATAGCAACCAGAAAGCAGCAGAGCTTATAAAGCAATGGAATATATGGAAGAGAAAATGAGAAACAGAATGAAAATACATACTGCATCTAATAGAGGACTTGTAGAAAGAAAGATGTGAAAGAATAAGGGAAAGGCGAAATTCAAAGAGATAATGGTTGAGACACTGACAGTATGTTTCTTTATAATATACTGAAAACGCGCGCACGCTCACACGCTCACACACACACGCACACAAAGTTCTGAAGAGAAAAATAAAAAGAAATTTGCACCTAGATATATTGTAGTGAAACTGCAGAGTACCAAAGACAAAGATTTTATCTTTAAAACAATCAGAGAAAAGAGCCATAATCTACAAAGGAATAACTAGATTGATGAGCTTCTAATTAGTCATAGTCAATGCCAGAAGACAGAATAATACAAGTTGAGCATCCCTAATCTGAAGATATGAAATACTCCAAAACTGGAAACTTTCTGAGTCCAGCTGGATGCCATGAGTCGAAAATTTCACATAAGTACTTAAGATAAACTTTGCTTCATGTACAGAATAACTTAAAATATTGTATAGAATTACCTTCAGGCTATGCGTATAAGGTGGACATGAAACATAAATCAGTATCGTGTTTAGACTTGGGTCCCATCCTGAAGATACTATATATATACAGAATATCCCCAAATCTGAAAAACTCCAAAATCCAAAACACTTTTGGTCCCAAGCATTTCTAAAAAGGGATACTCAACTTATATATACACATTTCTGAGAGAACATAACTGCAGATCTAATTTAAAAATTTTGCAGACCCTATGATCCAGCAATTTCACTTCTAGGCACTTGAGAAAACAGACAATCATGTAAAGATATATATACGAAAAGGCCGGGCGTCGTGGCTCATGCCTGTAATCCTAGCACTTTGGGAGGCTAAGGCAGGTGGATCACTTGAGGTCAGGAGTTCGAAACCAGCCTGGCCAACATGGTGAAACCTCGTCTCTACTAAAAATACAAAAAATTAGCCGGGCTTGGGGGTGGACGCCTGTAATCCTAGCTACTTGGGAGGCTGAGATAAGAGAATCACTTGAACGCGGGAGATGGAGGTTGCAGTGAGCCAAGATGGCACCACTGCACTCCAGCCTGGGTGACAGAGCACGACTCTGTCTCAAAAAAAAAAAAAAAAAAAAAAAAGATATATATGAAAAGATGTTTATTAGAGTATAATTTATAACATGATAAATACAGAAACAAGCTAAATGTTGTAAAGTATTAAGTTCATCTAAATGTACTGACATGGGCAGATGTTCATTAACACCGTTCAAGGGGGCAGAAGTATATGACTAAACAACATATAATGTAATCCATTTACATATTGATAAACAGTCTCTACTATTACTTTATACCCATCAAGGCTAAAATGTGTTTATTTATTTATTTTTTTCTTGAGATGGAGTCTCCCTCTATTGCCCAGGCTGGAGTGCAGTGGCACAATCTCGGCTTACTGCAACCTCTACCTCCTGGGTTCAAGCGATTCTCCAGGCTTAGCCTCCCAAGGAGCTGGGACTACAGGTGCGTGCCACCACGCCCAGTTAGTTTTTGTATTTTTAGTAGCGATAGGGCTTCACCATATTGGCCAGGCTGCTCTCGAACTCCTGACCTTGTGATCCACCCACCCTGGCCTCCCAACGTGCTGGGATTACAGGCGTGAGCCACTGCATGCGGCTAAAATGTTTTACACTGAAGACACACTACTTTTAAAAAGTAAAAATGAATTAAAAGTAAATAATAAAGACATGATTATTTCAGTTTTCAGCCACTAGACTGTTACAAATGTCATAATACTGGTGAATGAAATAATTTGAATAGTCAAGGTATCTGTAAAAAGTAATGTATGCTCTTTTGAACTGACAGGTGCATTTTTATAATTTACTGTAAAAAAAATTCTATGGAAAGGTAAAAGTCTGTCTGTAGCAAATTAATCATGTAAGAGATTTTGTTTTAATGCTGGAATTCATTTCAAACCAAACAAAAACTCCTAAATTCTACACTACAAGAGTGAATTCTCAACATCTGATGTCAAGATCTACAGATGAAGTCTGGAAAAATTTTTTTGCTTTAGATCCATCCTCGCCTGCTATGGTCTGAATGGTCATGTCCCCTCAAAATTCATATGTGACATCCTATCCCCCAAGATGACAGTATTGGGAGGTGATCAGGTTTGAAGGAACCTACATGAATGGGATTAGTGGCCTTATAAAAGAGGCCCGAGGGAGCTCAGTTGCCCCTTCTACCATGCGAAGACATAGCTAAAAGGTGCCACCTACGAACCAGGGAATGGGAACTCACCAGACATTCAATCTGCTGGTGCCTTGATCTTGGACTTCCTGGAATCTAGAACTATACGAAATAAACTTCTGTTGTTTATAAGCTACCTAGCTTATGGTATTTTGTTACAGCAGCCTGAATAAACTAAGATTATCATCCTATTTCTGTAACCTTGTTTAATGGTTGCTTATTTTGACAATCCACATCTATGTGTATAAAATGAAGCTAAGTCTCACTTTCAGTTAACCCCCAATTTTAGTCACAGAAGCACTGTGAAATCTTGCCTTTAATAAGGCCATACTAAGTTTTCTACAAATACCTGTTGAATGGCAGTTTCCTACATTTCCATGTGCTAAAGTAGAACTACCATTACCATTAGTTAGAAGGAAATAAGCATTTGGAATTCTCTAGGACATTAGGAAATATGATTAAATTAGGAGGTATCAGAACAGATTCAGTAATTCAAATTTTACGAAATCTATTTGAAAACCCAATATATCACTTTGTCATTTATCACTTCTCAAAGAGCCTTTCAATGGCTTTTGTTAAGTGTTACATGGAAAAATAAGTTTTTTTTTTTTTTTGGCAATATGTTTGAAAATGCTGTTACTTAAAGTTAAGGAAGTTTCTTTATTTCTGGATTTTAACCTCCACTGTGAATCCTTGGGTAGCCGCAACAGACGCAATATTTCCCAAATTTAGTTGGGCATGATCCTATTTACCTATAAACATCTTGAGGTAGGAAGCACATAGGTAAACAGTGTCATGTAAGTAAGGTAATCAAAAGACAGCAGTACCCTTCTCTCTTAGGAATTTATGCTAAGGAAGTAATTCAACATAAGTTTAACATAGTTTTTTTTTTTTGAGATAGAGTTTCGCTCGTCACCCAGGATGGAGTGCAATGGTGTGATCTCGACTCATTGCAACCTCCACCTCCTGGGTTCAAGCGATTCTCCTGCCTGAGCCTCCTGTGAAGCTAGGTTTACGTGTCTCTGTCACCACACCCGGCTAATTTTTGCACTTTTAGTAGAGACGGGGGTTTCTCCACGTTGGCCAGGCTAGTCTCAAACTCCTGACCTCAGGTGATCCACCCACCTCGGCCTCCCAAAGTGTTGGGATTACAGGTGTTAGCCACCACGCCTGGCCTAAGTTTAAAATAGTTTTCTAACAGTAAAAACCAAAAAAGAACCAAACAGCTTAACTTTTGGAAAGCAGCTTTTTGAACTGTAATTAATACTTGACTATTATGCAGACATTAAAACTTATTAAAACCTCAGAAAAGGCAAGGAAATAGTCATGTAATATTTGGTAAAAACAGAAAGACATTATTATGTAAAAAGTTTTCACCGGGGAAAATTTTAAATTGGAGACAAAACAAAAAAGTATGGGGTGGCGGATCATGGGAGCTTTGATTTATTAATCTTTAATTAACATCCAAATGTCTGTTAATACATCACTTGGTGAGGGGAATCTTCACCTCAGAGTGCAGTCTCTATAGCTGTCAATTTGGCAGTCTCTATCAGAATTAAAACTGCATTTATCTTTTCACTTCACAATTCTACTTTTATGAACCTGTTTGCAGATACAGTCACACAGAAAACTATATTTACCAAAGCATGTTTGTAATGATAAACAACCAAAAATTACTTAAGTATCTGTTAATAGCGATGTGTAAACTATGGTCATTCACAAGAGTATAATGTACTATACAGTCATTAAAAAGAATGAGGTGCTAATATGGAATAATCCCTAAGATACAATACTCAGTTAAAAACTACCACCACTAAGTGCAGAACAGTGTTCTGCATTCTCTTACATACAAGAACACACACACTTTTACGTGCACAGAACATCTTTGGAAGGATACACAAGAACTGGTAACACTGGCTGCCTTTAGGGAACACAATTAAGGGAGATTTACTCTTCGTTATACATCTTCTCTAATAAAAAAACACATAAATAATTTAAATTAGAAAAACCTATTTAATATATTGTTTCTGTAATAAAAAATATTCAATAGAAAGTGAAAATAATGTGTTTTATATTTCATCTTACAATTTAGACTTGGGAAAATGAAGATGCTTCAAAGTGTTATGTAGTCCGAGACTACCTGAAGTTCTAAAATTGAGATTACATTTTATGACATGATTTTGTGACACGATCTACCTTTCTAACATATTAAGTACTTATTTAATCAAAAGTTTTGAGATTTGCACAATCCAAAATGAGGCTCTACAGAGTACTTGTTTACCTACTTCTCTTTCGATTTCAGGATCAAATAAACAAACTGATGTGGTAACATAAGACGGCATACAGATACACTAATTAAGGTAAGCAAGTGTTTGTGTTCAAAGGGCATGATTGCATTTTGGATAGCAGAAGCTAGGACCAATTAGATGCACATAATTGAGGTTTTGATGAATGTTATAAAGAAACCACTATCCAGTAAAGGACACTGTAGAGAAATTTAAATTTTATCTAGACATCTGTCAACACTGAGAAGCAAGCAAATGGAGAAGCAGGATTTAACTTTTATGCATAAATGTAATTTGAACTCCAAAGTTTCAATGGGTTAAAATTTTGGCGTTAAAAAACATATACGTGTATGTATGTCTCTTTACATACGTATACATACATAAATATATAAATATATATATTTAATCTCTCTCTATATAGAGAGAAATAAAATATACACCTGAAGAAAAGTTAGAAAATAAGCATTGTTTTAAATGACTGCATAACAGTCCATCAGGTCAATATATTACTATTTAGCCAGTCTTGTAAACAAATAATTAGGTTGTTTCCAATTTTTCTCTAGAAAGCTATGCAAAAAGTTTTTTGTACATGGATAATTTCCATATTTAAATTATTTCCTCAGAACATGACTTTATATTCACAATGTCAAGGCAACAATATGAAGGTCAACCTTTAGTTTTTTTTTTTTTTTGAGACGGAGTCTCGCTCTGTCGCCCAGGCTGGAGTGCAGTGGCCGGATCTCAGCTCACTGCAAGCTCCGCCTCCCGGGTCTACGTCATTCTCCTGCCTCAGCCTCCCGAGTAGCTGGGACTACAGGTGCCTGCCACCTCGCCCAGCTAGTTTTTTGTATTTTTTTAGTAGAGATGGGGTTTCACCGTGTTAGCCAGGCTGGTCTCGATCTCCTGACCTCGTGATCCGCCCGTCTCGGCCTCCAAAAGTGCTAGGATTACAGGCTTGAGCCACTGCGCCCAGCCAGATTATTTTATAAAGACTTAAAGGGGTCGTTTCCCCACTTACTTTTTTCCTAATGCCTATGTAATATCCTGCTTGCTAGCACTAAGTTAGTGTTTCTCCATTCTGGATGCACATCTAAATCACTTGGGGAAGAAACTGGTAACAATAATTATCTGAGGAATAAGAGGGAATCTGGGAGAATAGAGGCTGGGCAGGAAGGCTTAAGAGACTTTCTCTTCACTGTACACTTTTTTGTGCTTGTTGAATTATGTATTATATTCCTGTGCTACCCAGTAAAAGAGGGAAGTAAGGGGAAGGAGTAAGGCGGAGAAAGCATCAGCAGCAGCAGCAACAACCCAGCAGCAGCAGCACCTACAGAGCTTTGAAACGCACAGTCCAAAGTTGGGGAGGTAACTCAAACCTAACAATGAGTATTAGAATTTCTGGATGTAGGGTCTACACATGCATCTCTGTTACTCAAAGTAAAAACAAGATACTCCACCAGTAACTGTGATAGGAAGTCAAGGTAGAGAACCATGGAATGAATAATTCCACTTTACAAGGCTGATGATGTTCAAAACAGGTAAATCTTAGAGCAAACAAAGTTGAGTGTGTAAGCAGGAGCCAAAACGTTAAAAGCTCCTTAAGATTTAAGACATGGTACAAAAACGACAACTCTCTCCTCATCAAGAAAAGGGTGTGTTTCCTAGACCAGCATTTTTTAGTTTGTTCTGTGGACCACCGGAAACAAAATCACTGGGCTTCATCCTGGACCTACTGAATCAAAGTCCCTAAGTATAAAGTCCAAGTATGTTCACTGATTCATCTCTGAATCCACTGTGATGAGCCCTCTCATGACAACTGCTCATCTGAATGTTTCTTCAAGTAAAGTTTACTCCAGTTCCTACAAGACTTCTAGTTGATAACACAGTAAATGAAAGGCAGGGAAGGGACTAATCAAAAACCAAGATGACTATGGTCAAAGGATCACATATAAGAGGTGCTCATAGTAAAGTATTGATTTAAGGAAGGAAAACAGAGATGGAAAGGGGTGTGGAATTTCATGAGTTTAAAAAACTAGGTGAAAGGCAATGAAATAAAAAGATTTACTAAAATGAAGTCAATTACCAACAAGCCTATAACAGGAATGGTTAGAAACTTTTATGTAACTTGATTCAATGGGAAAGAAGTAACTAGGGGAAGAAAAATTACCTCTATTAAGTATACACAAACAGGTTCTGCAGCTACTATATATTTAAGAGTGTAGGAAAATGTAGTTGTACAATAAACACATGTGGATCACCATAGGTCAGCTAAAAATGAGGCTTACTATAAAATAAAAGCTGTTTTTGGGCAGGTAAATTTATGAAAAATCTTTTACTATCAAGAAGGTGCCATACAAAGTAAATGGTGGAGCAAAGCTAAATTCCCAGAGATCTAACTTTTAAAAATAAAAGGAATAACTAGTAATGTATCTCACATAAACTACTCAATTTACATAATTTAAACTTGACAAAGTATTGGCCTTTACTATTAAAATCTTAACAAAGAAAAGGAATCAATGAATAAATAAAATGTTACTCTGAGACAGGCATAAACTTTCCTGAAGAGTAGAGTTTCCTAAGAGTAAGATTAAAAGAAACAGTATTCTATCTTAGCCATGCATGCTTCTAAAATTTTCTGGTGAAAGAACATGTTAATAGTTTAAAACAGAGATAACCTAATGTTGCTAAATATTTCGACCTCAGTTTCATAAGTGTACACTGTCTTATCTAACTAGATGAGACAATTATGATATAATGTATATAAAACAGTATTTGATACATAGTGACAGCTGGTTAAGTGTAAATTCTAGGATTCCATGGGTTCATTTATGAAGTTTAATATGCTACTTACTTGCAGTAACTTCTTGGGCAAATCATTTAATTTCTCTGTGCCTCAGTTTCCTCATCTATAAAATGGTGATGACAGAGTAGCTACTTCATAGGATTGTTATGAGAATTAAATAAGTAATCCATGTAAGATAATAAAAAAGAGCACATAGTAAGTACACATGTAAATAAAATATCAATACTATCATTTCATTCTTTGTAAAATGGAGAAAACAACTCGAAGAGCTTCAAGGATAGTGACAACATAATTAAACCCAACTGCATTATATCTGTCCTGCCTACAGCAAAAAGTACAAACTGGTAGTAGTAGTAATTATTTATTCTAAATATCATGGACTTCCACAAAGTACAAAGGAACAAAACCTTACAGGGCTGCACATTACCCTGGTTGCAGAATATTGTAGGGCTGGATTGAGTCTTTAGGGCTTTCCTTTTCAATGTATATGGGACAAAAAACTTGCAGTTGGGGAAATCTGACAAAGCTACATGACAAACTCAACAGTATTACATTGTGCAAAGTACTAGATAAGTGGCATAAACTGTGTTATAATAGGTGTTTAAAGGGATCTTGCTGGGCTGAGGAGGAAGTAGGAAAGTATTGAAGCATAGGAACTTAAAGTATAAAAGAAGACAATTAAGGCAGATTCTGGGGATCGTGTTACCTGTCTTGCAGGAGGGACAAAGAGGAAAGAAGGGGATTATGAAGAAGGTACTCAGGATGGGGAGTAGTTACAGGAGAAGATGAGAAGATGAATGAAGGTTTCAAGGTATAGTGGTCTTTATCCAAGAAGACCTTCAGATATGCTAATGCTAAGGTTTTAACATATGTCCAACTATATATACATCATTTTATCTTTACCCCATTCTTATACAATTATGAGTTTTGTTGGAACAAATTTAATTACATTAACAAAGTAAGCTGGGCACGGTGGCACACGCCTGTAGTTCCAGCTACTTGGGAGGCTAAGGAAGGAGGATCCATTGAGCCCAGGAGTTCAAGGATGCAGCAAACTATGATTGCGCCACTGCACTCCAGCCTGGGTGACTGAGATCTTTAAAAAAAAAAAAAAAAGACATAAAATATGGTTCATGCCGAATATCAAACAGTAGTAGGAAGAAATACATAAAATTCACTTCTCAACCACATTAGGATTCTTCCTTAGCTTGTGTACAAGAATGTAAGGAGATTTTTCCATTTCAACATACGCTAAAAGCAAATTCTGGTTTCTAAAGTAACCATTAGAGGCAATAATTTTTTTCTGTAAATCATAAAATCCTGAATTGGACAGAATTCTAGGAAGTTATCTTGTAAAAGTATAAATCAAGAGATCTGAAAAATGCCTTGGTGCCCAGTCGTCTCCTTGTTAGACTTCCTCTTCTCCCAGTCAATCCAATTTACCTCTTAAAACCAAGCCCTGGTCACAAAGAAAATTCTTTACGTGAGAAATACTAGTTCCCAGCCGGGCGCGGTGGCTCACGCCTGTAATCCTAGCACTTTGGGAGGCCGAGGCGGGTGGATTATCTGAGGTCAGGGGTTTGAGACCAGCCTAGTCAACATGGTGAAACCCTGCGTCAACTAAACATACAAGAAGTAGCCAGGCATGGTGGCAGGCGCCTGTAATCCGAGCTGCTTGAAACCAGGAGGCGGAGGTTGCAGTGAGCTGAGATCGCGCCACTGCCCTCTTGCCTGGGCGACACAGTGAGACTCCATCTCTGAATGAATGAATGAATGAATGAATGAATGAATGTTAGTTCCCAAGCAGAGAGACTATTTTTCACTGGTGTATCCTAACTACTTAGCATATGTCAAGTGGATGCTCAGTAAATATTTGTTGCAATAAGTCTCTAAATAAACATCAGAATACATATAGCTTTTAGACTACTGTAAAAAGTGTTTATCTATCCCCCCAAACTCAAGCGTTTTCCTTAACCTCACCTATAAGTCAGTGCTGCTATATCTGTTTTGAAAATGTAAATATGTTCCATCACGATTGATATGAAAGAACAATTTGAACATTAAGTGAATTTTGCTGTAATTTCATTTGTAAGAAACACTGGGTGAACACAAAAAGCCATATCGAGCTAAAACGAATATACGAATATACAAAACGTATATTCATATATTGATTGTGTATTCATATGAATATACAAAAAGTAAACATGAAAACATCTGAAACATTTACCAGCTATCTCAGCTTAACAGATCTGCATGTTATTAATCACACCCAGCCACATTACTGATTTCAAAAAACTTTTTTTTTTTTTTTTTTTTTGAGATGCAGTGTCGCTCTGTCACCTAGACTAGAGTGCAGTGGTGCGATCTTGGCTTGTTGCAACCTCCGCCTCCTGGGTTCAAACAATTCTCCTGCCTCAGTCTCCCGAGTAGCTAGGATTACAGGTGCATGCCACCATGCCTGGCTAAGTTTTTGTATTTTTAGTAGAGATGGGGTTTCACTGTGTTAGCCAGGATCATCTCAATCTCCTGGCCTCGTGATCCACCCACCTCTGCCTCCCAAAGCACTGGGATTACAGGCGTGAGACATGGCGCCCAGCCACAACTACTTTACAATAACTCACAACCTGCAACTCTTCTTGTGTTCCCTTCCATGAGCAAACTTTAGGTCTTATTCAGGGAAAAGTATAATATTCATTGTAGTATTTACATATTTCTTAATTTATTTTACATATTTCTTAATGTATTTATTTCTTTATTTAACATGAATAAAATTGTTATCTGTAAGTTTTTTTTTTTTTTTGAGATGGAGTTTTGCTCTTGTTGCCCAGGCTGGAGAGCAATGGCGTGATCTCGGCTCACTGCAACCTCCACCTCCCGGATTGAAGCAATTCTCCTGCCTCAGCCTCCCGAGTAGCTGGGATTACAGGTGCCTGCCACCACACCCGGCTAATTATTTTGTAGTTTTAGTAGAGACAGGGTTTCATCATGTAGGCTAGGCTGGTCTCGAACTCCTGACCTCAGGTGATCCACCCGCCTCGTCCTCCCAAAGTGCTGGGATTACAAGCATGAGCCTCCTTGTCCGGCCTTATCTTTTTTTTAATGTTCACAGGTGACGTTTCCAAGTGTTATACCCATAATTCCATTTTTCCCCATAAGCCCTGTGTGTTTTTTCGCGTGACTTTGCATAGCATGGTGATATTTAGGAACATGCCTCTGGCTCAACAACTGACTATTAACATTAACCTCTCCAGGATGCCAAATGGGATGGCAGAATGTTTCAGTCTATCTATTTAGTTGTCAAAATGATGCTAACAGTTTCTTTTTCTTTCTTTCCTTCTTTATCTTTCTCTTTCCTTCTCTGTCTTTCTGAGACAGGATCTTGTTCTGTCACCCAGGCTGGAATGCAATGACACAATCATGAATCACTGCAGCCTCAACCTCCTGGGTTCAAAGGATCTTCCCTCCTTAGCTTCCTGAGTAGCAGGACTACTGGTGCACACCATCACAACTGGTTAATTATTATATTTTTTTGGTAGGAGCTCCCTGTATTGCCAAGGCTGGTCTAGAACTCCTGGACTCAAGTGATCCTCCCACCTTGGCCTCCCAAAGTGCTGGGATTACAAGTGTGAGCCACTGTGCCTGGCCCAGCTTCTTATTAATTACAATTTCTCTCTTCTGTGAATTGGCTGACATTACCACACTGCCATGAATTACTCTTAAATAATATCTTTACCACAGAAAGAAGTGTTGATAATGCAGTCAGAATAGCTGGATGATGCTATAATATTTTTGAATTAAAGCAAATTTTAAAACCTTTTGACTTCAAAGAACATTTCAAAATTAAACATAAAATAAGAATCATATTACCTAAGTACATATACTATTTAAATACCTTTTACATTATTGACATATTATACAAGTATCATATCATATACCAGTTAGGTAATACTTGATGCACTTCAGATTTAATTAACTTTAAAAGAATTTATAAATGTTAATTTAACAAAGTTTTTAAACTTACTTTTTGTAGTAAATTATTGGAATTATATTTCTTGGAGCATGATGTTACAATTCTATCAAGGCAAAGCAAACTTTACTTAATCTCCATTTAAGATAAAAATGAGATAACTATAATTAATCTTTACCATAAACTTTATCACAAAACAGTTATAATACTAAATCATTTCACACAGATAATCAGTTATCTGCAAAAATAATATAATCCAAATGCTACTTATTTTAAGTTAGCTATTATGTTCAGATTTAGAGTGATTTAAAACTTAAAGGGAGCAAATGATTATGTTACTAAAAACTAGATTTTATAATTTTATAAGCCTTAATAATTTACTTTCTAAAGAATAACAATAAACATTAATAAATAAAGTAGCATAATAATCCACACTACTTCCTCTTAAAGAGAAAATTTCCCATTTTCTCATTTAATGCACTGCCTTAAGGCCATGAATGCTGACAATTTCTGATGGTTTACAGGCTTACCAGTTATAAGTTCTTCTAAAAGGAATGTGCAAGTCGGCCACACTTGGCAATTTATGTATTGTGGTTTTGTGGTAGGTACTACATTTTCTAAGGATCAAGAAAAGTGCAATAAATCTAAGACGGAATGGTTATACTTCATCAAAACATATTATATAACTGACTACCTTTTGTGTATTTTATAATTCATATCTCATTATTGTTTTGCAATATATTATCGTTCACTGCCCTCTTTCACTCTAATTTTTGGATAATCTATCCTATGCATAAATATCATCTATAAAAGAAAACAGGAGCTAAGTATGATAATAAGTTCCTATTTATGGGTAAAAGGGAAAGAGGAGAAAATAAAAGCACCTGAAGGAACCAATTTTCATCTTACATCAACCATAAACATTTATAACAAACCAATTAACTCAATGATGTGTAGAAATTTTAATAATTTGGTTAAATATTAATTTAAAATGGCACCTTAATATTCAGAGAAAGTTATAAGAAGTATCACCGGCTGGGCGCGGTGGCTCACGCCTGTAATCCCAGCACTTTGGGAGGCCGAGGCGGGCTAATCACCTGAGGTCAGGAGTTCAAGACCAGCCTGACTAACATGGTGAAACCCTCTCTCTACTAAAAACACAAAAATTAGCTGGGTGTGGTGGCAGGCGCCTGTAATCCCAGCTATTTGGGTGGGTGAGGCAGGAGAATCACTTGAACTCGGGAGGCAGAGGTTGCAGTGAGCCGAGATTGCACCATTGCACTCCAGCCTGGGTGACAAGAGCGAAACTGTCTCAAAAAACAACAAAAAAGTATCACCCAACTGATCCCCATGCAGTTTCAATCCCTTACTTGATCCCATGGTTTTTCCTGTTCATCTTATATAATTCTGCTCATTTTCTTTCTAATGTCATGGCCCTCAGCTGACTTTTTCCCATAGTCCCATAGAGGACTACTGGCCAGCTGCTAAGGGAGAGGGGTATATGTGTGTGCACGCGCACATGCGCGTGTGGCATGTGCACAATAGCACTAGGAGTATGATAATTAGTCCACAAGTTAGACAAAGTGTACATGGATATTTGCTACTACTAATAAGGTACCAGAGTTCTAGCTTTCTATCCATCTATCCATCCACCCATCCACCCCTTCCTCCCTCTCATCATCTATCCAGCTATATGAATTAAAGCATCTAATCTAGAAAAAACACACATGTGTTTAAAGTGGCGTAAACAAGAATGGTCATCCCAGTGTGTGTTTCTAAAAACAACCTCAATGGCCATCTAGGAGGAATAAATAAGTACACTATTGCATAGCCACACTAAGGAACACCATGCAGCTTTTTTGTTGTTGTTATTGTTATTTAGTGGAATATGATATCCAAATAATTATATGGACCTATAAGATATTATTGATTGAAAAAAAATCAAGATGCAGATTCCATGTATAACACCTTTTGTGTAAAAATAAAGATACACAAAAGATGTATTACATTAAAAAGCTTTTAAAAAATGTTTTGTCCCTTCCTATGATGCTGAAAATAGATGTATTTTAAACAGATATTTTTATATGACTGTATAGGAAATATTCTGAAAGTATACACACACTAATTATTCTGGAGAGGCGGCTGAGTAGAATGACACATGGATGAAAGGTATTCCAAGGAGGTTTAGTCATCTGTTCCAATTTTTATAATAATACATATTCATGCATTACTATAAAGTTATTCCTTACATATTTCTCCACAACATTACTTGTATTCTGATATGTAGATAGAGTAAGAATAGAACAGAATGAGTTATTTGAAAGTAACCGTATTAGCCAACCACAGGTACTTTCAAATAACTCAAAGCCTGTGTTGTCTATGCTAAAACTGTTATGGATGTGCAGTTTACAGCTGCAGCATTGACCAATCATCAGGATGCTTGATAGATGAGATTTACAGTTACTTTCTAACTTAAATGTTACTTATGAATTTATATATGTAGGTCCATCCATGATTAACCATGTCTAAGCTTAGTGTCATAATTTGTAATCCTTGTTTAAAACAAAGAAGCCAGGTGACTTTTTTTTTTTTTTTACCTAAAGGCTACCTCAAGGTGAACTATTTATTACTCAAGCACTTAAACTAAAGTATTACACATCTACCAATGAGACGGTTTAATTAATTAAAGGAAAGAGGTAAGGGGTGGTAGAAAGAGAAGTAGGCTTATTGTTACTACTAAATGTAAGAGTCCCCCAATAAACACAGTATCTTTATGGAAAGTTATTGTACTATCATACACAATGGTGGACAAGACACACTGCTTTCTCTGAGCCTAGAGTATAATCACTTTGGTTCTACACTTACTATGAGCCAAGTCCTGTGATAAATGCCTTAAACATGTATTATTTCAGTTACTTTTTACAATATTCCTGTAGTGAGGATTAAGTGAGAAACTGAGGGTAAAACTCTTTACACAATGCCTGACAGAGTAAATGTCCCTTATTAGGCATTACTACTGCCTAACCTCTAACTTCATCAATTCAACCTTCACTCTACAGTAGTCAGCTTTTCAAAAGATTCACTGATTTAACACGTACCAGTTCTGAGAAATCTTCAACGGATTCCCAATCCTACTAAAGTCCAAATTCCTTCATCTGACATTCAAAAACATGTCATAGCTCCATCTCCCATCACACCCCTCTATCCAACTATCCTCTATGCATACTGGACTGCTCACAATTTCTATAATATATTAAATACTTTCATCTTCATAACTTAGAAATACTCTTGCCACTTTCTCTAAAGAATTCCATCTATCCTTCATGGTTCAGTAAAAACATTACCTTCTCCACAAAGCTGATTCTCTCCAGTACTCTTAAGTATGCTGTATGCATCTCTATTATGACACTTTCATATTACTTGTCTGTAAGCTCACTAAAACAAGGTTTATTCATTTCTACATTCCTGCTGTGTCTAGCATACTGTTGTACACACAATTTACACTGAATAATGGAGAAAAATTTCACCATTAATAGCACCACTGAAAATAACTAAGACTTGATATTCATATGTAATTCCTTCTTTAATTTCTACTTCAATTCACACAACAGTGGTAATGACCCTAACTAGTAGCTCCCTTTCCAGCTCTAATTAAACACTCAGTGACACATAATTCTTTCAACACCAAACAAATAATGTGGCACACAATCAGTGAACTAACACTGACTAAATTACTAGATATTAAATTCATTATGCATTAATACTGCAGAAAGGGATATAAGGAAGGAGTTAAGTACATGTTAGAATATTAGAATTGCCTTTTAAATTCACAATTGGGATACAAAATTCCTCTTCAATTTTGGGTAATCTCTAACCTAGATGAACTGAACTTTAAAATCAAAAGACATGTATGATTATCTATCCATTTAGTAAATAAATTCATCTTTCAGGGATTCTGTTTCTGCACCTATATAAATTGGTAAAAGGAACATCCTTAAAAGCTAATTGATCTTGGCCCTCTAGCCATTCATGAGTAGCTTTCTCTTGGTTAAAATCTAAGGCATTAGGAAACCTCAGTTTTTGGTTTTGCTGTTACACTACAGGATGATTCCGACTATTTATAACTTCCTTGGCTAGCTTCTTTTGGGTAATCAAGTAAAAAAATTAGCAAATATTAGTTATACACTTAGTTTAAAAATATAGCTAAATTCTTCAGGTAAAGTACTATAAAACATTGCTTGGTTCTATCCAGAAATAATATGTATAATTTCCAATTACTGAAGAATATATTAACTTTTTTTTCTTTGAGACGGAGTCTCACTCTGTTGCCCAGGCTGGAGTGCAGTGGCGCAATCTCAGCTCACTGCAACCTCCGACTCCCTGAGTTCAAGTGATTCTCATGCCTCAGGCTCCCAAGCAGCTGGGACTACAGGCGCAGGCCACCGTGCCTGCCTGATTTTTTTACATTTTTAGTGGAGGCGGGGTTTTGCCATGTACAAATATATTAATTTTTTAGGTAAAGGCATTAGTAGCGTAGAATAGTTGAGGATCTCAGGAAGAGGGAAGTAGTTTCATTAATCGAATTCCCTATACTGCTTGTACTCAATGTAAACCTTTTAAAGGAAGGCAGTTTTGTTGTTGTTTTTCAATTTTTTTTTTTGTACGTTTATAGGGCTTCACTCAATAGCATTTCAAATTTATTTTTCTTATATTTTTGCATTAGTTTGCTAACACTAGCAAACAAGTTAAATTAGAAATATTCAGGCAAAAGGTATGTTAAACTCAGTACTAGCTGCATGTTACCTAGATGTTAGTGTTACTATACTTTAAAGCAAGATGACTATACATTTTGAAAGTCAAGTTTTAGTTACTATAGATTTAATAATAAGGCAGTTACACAGGCTAAGCTTGACTGGTGCCATGGACTTTAGCATACCTGGAAATAGAAAAATTCAAATTGTAGCTGTTCTTGGTTGGCCCATTGCCATTTTTGCAGCTTACAAATTGTTAATTAAGTAACTGCAGTGAGCTCATCTCTACAGGATACTTCTTTTCCAGGGCAGGTCCAGGAACTGGGTCTGGAGCCTTGAAAGCAGAAGAGAAACTAGAGTAAACTAGAGGTAGACAGAACAAGAAATGTGACCAGATAACATTATGAGATGTAATAGAAGTAAGGTAGTCCCCAAAGTCTCACATAAAATATTCTGAAGGGAAAGTGGGTCTCTTAAATTGCAAGTTACCAAGGATGCGGTTTACTTAAGTCATTATTTTAACCTACCCAACGTTATTCTGGACTCTCAATTCCAGCAACTCAAAACAGTAGTTTTTATGAAATCTCTAATGGCTTTTAGCAACAGACTGTCCAACAGGAGACCACAGAGTAACTCTAACAGAAAGAGAAAAACAACAAAATCCAAAATTGGAAATGTAAAGTCCTCATTTTCAGGTCATTTTGCTCTTCCCTTTCACTATCGTATTTCCAATCATCTTCTAAATGCTCCCCTGATTTCCTACGATCAATTCCCAGGGGTTTCTAAAGAAATGCTTTAGATATATCCAAGCAATGAACTAAATGTTAAGTTCCAATTTTTAAAAATACTTGGTAATTCTTCAAGAGGGAGGCAAAGAACAGCTCATAAGATGTGGTTCTTAAACCGCACTGGAAAATCTTTTTTTTCCATTACCAAAATAGATTCAATGGATTTTTTTTTAAAAAAATTTTTGTTAGGGCCATATAAAACAAAAACCAAAAACAAACTTGCAACTATGAAGGTTACAGAAATGATAAGATATTACAAATGGTAGAATTTGTACTATTTGATTACTAAACCTGGAAATGATGTCCTTATGCTTGGTAGGCTGGTACCCTTAGGAATTTCTCTAAGAAACTAATCCCACAGGAGTCAAAATAAATAGAATTTTCCTCTACTCTCAAATGATCATAGATATTGTGAAAATTATAATAGGACAAAAAAAAAGTAGTGAAGACAAAGATCCAAACACTGAACTCCCTGCATTTCCAGTAACTAGCAATATAAACAGCAAAACAGAGTAAAAGTAGTTTTTGTGAAAAATATAAATTTCCCATCTATTGTGATGGCACATTATAGGACAAAGAATTCTACGAGACAGAAGTGTAAGTTCAGATCTGACTTCAGTATGGCCTTGAATTTAAACTGCAGAAATCTCCCTTCTATTAAATGGAATATCACTACCCACCCTGCTGTACTGTCCATGAGATTTAGCTAAAGTGTATCTAAAGCACCTAACAGTGTGGCACATATAGGCATTCAATATATTTTTCTGCATTATTAAAGAATGTAACATATTTTCCTGTTCTAAACATATGGGTATACTTAAGTTTTCGTTTTCACAAATGCTAAAGCAAACAACTAGGTAGCAGGCTTTCAGTTTAAATAATTCAACTATAATCACATTCTAAGACATATAACTGATTATCTTCCAGAATAGCCACAAAGTGAGTATATGAGAGAGGTCAATTTTGAGAGCTGATGATAAATAAAAATATAACAATTTATATTTAGGATATAAAAAGAGTTAGTAGTAAACAAGACGACATGGAATTCTTCTCCTTCCAAGTAAAGTATAAAATACTTCTGTCAACACACCTCTTGTTAAAAAGTTATATATAGATCCGGTATAATGCTTTTTAAAAAAACATACAAGCAATCAATGCATGACATAATTTGGTCTTTAAGTCAGGGAATGTTTTAAGGGCAAAGAAAAGCCTTATATATGGGCAATAATTTTCCTCTTACTGATAGAACAGTAGGTTCCACACAAAATTATTATTTACCAAATAAGGCTCAAAGATCAGATTACACCCTCTCTAACATTACCAAGTAACAGATCAAGTATCACAAGCCACAAGGAATTTTTAAAAATGATTTCCTTATAGTCGTTTTAAGTGTATTCTCTGCCACAACTTTATTTTAAAATAGTTTAAAAAAGTTTACATGGAAGTGTCTTATTCAAAATATACTAAAACTTAGATAAGACTGAATTACTGTATTCCTCAGAAAGAAGGGGAAAGGGTATTTAAGTTTGAGGATTTCCATTCAGTAACCCATATGGATAGGTTTTCAGTTTAAAGACCATCAAGTAAAAAAACCACTTCAGATAAACCATTACTTTTTAAGTTTTTTAACTAGTCATCCTACTGAAATCTCATTACTTACAGCAATATTTCAGTTGATTCTCTTGGCTTTTCTAGGTATACAATGTTATTTACAAATTATAATGAATTTGCTTTTACTCTTTAAAAAAAACATATTGAGTAATTTTTAGCCATTATCAAAACTCCAATAAGCAGCAGAATTAAAACCAGAAATGTATCTGTAGCTTTCTAACCTCATGTCCAAGGTTCCTTCTTTATTGTACTAGCTCGACATTACTAATACTTTTCTTTCTGAAAACAACTTTTCCGGTCAACACTCTGCATTTTAGTTTCTTAGAATTCTTATTTCTATGCCTCTTATTAACGTTTGCCAAAAGGATGTAGGTGTAAAGTTGTAACATTCATTCTCTCACTTGTTCCTCTGGCATCTTATTTATACTCACAGCATAATCTAAGGAGAATCTCCTTTAAATTGTAGTTTAAGCTTTTTATTCTACTTGATGAAACTTAAAAGATTCTGAATCATAGATCTGATGTTGAAAGGAGCCTTACAGATTATCTAGTCCAACACCCTTATTTAATAGAAGAAAAACAAAGTTCAAATAATACGTCAGTAGAATCTGAATAAAAGTTTAACACAGAAAAAAATTAGTCTTATTACTTATGAATTGTAAAGTAAATGCCTACAGTTATATAAAATATAAACAAAGCAATTAAACAAATTTCAAGAGTAATTATTGAGGGCAGGCATGGTGGCTCATGCCTGTAATCCAGCACTTTGGGAGGCCGAGGCACGTGGATCACCTGACTCAGGAGTTTTGAGACCAGCTTGGCCAACACGGCAAAACCCCGTCTCTACTAAAAGTACAAAATTAGTTGGGCGTGGTGGTGCACACCTGTAGTCCCAGCTACTAGGGAGGCTGAGGCAGGAGAATCACTTGAACCTGGGAGGTGGAGGTTGCAGGGGGCCGATATTTCTCTTCAGCTACAACCCCCTCAGTGTGGTTTTCATTGCCTTCTCCAGTTTGGTGCCACTAGATCAGGGGTCATGAATCCCTTTGGCAGTCTGAAGAAAGCTACAGAGTCCCCCTCAGAGTGGTTTTAAATACATAAACTACAATACCTAAGATTATAAAGAAAACCACTTTTACTAAAATATAGTTGTTTTTGAAAGTATGGTTTTAAATGCATAAAATAAAATATATATTACCAAGAAAACCGATTATACTGAAACAGTTATCAAGTGTTTTTAAAAACCTTGTATGTGATATATTTATACATATGCTTCTTTAGTAATACTTAATACAATAAAATCTAGCGGGAGTCTAACAAAAACCATAATTCTGAAGTAGTAATATGCATAAAATATATTTAGAGATATCAACTGTAAAGTAATCTGAAAATATCTGTGCTTTTTCTATTAGTAATAAAAAGATACAGGTACTGCTAATACTACTGTAGTCTGCTGCTTAAACTCTCATTAAAAGGAAATGCTAAATTTCAGTTCAAAGTTAATAAAAATATAAAGATGTCTTTTTTTTTTCTCATCTAAATGCATGCAGCCCTCTAAATTCTATCCCTGGATCCCTTCAGGGTCGTGCAGATTAAAACTACTCTATTAAACTCACCTGCTTCTATTTCCCAGCAGTCCCCACGCCCTTAGGAATCCGGGCAGGCTTGTCTGAACATGTTCAATCCACACTTTCCTTTCTTTGCTTACTATGCTACTGCCCTTGCTTAGAATGTTATGTCTTCATCTAGAGGCTTATCAAAATCTTAACTACCTCTTCAAAACCAATTCCAATTTCACCTTCTACTTGAATTATTTTTATCCTGCTTTAGCCCACATGGATCTTTTCCTAGAACTACTAATGTAGCTGTAGGTCAATGCTTTATGATTCAACATTTAATTATTTTCTTACATAGTTCTACTTCTGTGTCTCTACATGTAAGTTATAAGATCCCTGGAGACATGTGCTATGTGCTTATGTTTAGAACACTGCCTATACATAATGTAGGCACATATAAAGTACTCAGCAAGTGCCCCCAATAAATCAAGCACAGAAGATCATCTGTTTGGCAACTTTCAGCACCAGAAAATACATCAAGATAAGCCAAAAGTTCCACTAAGGAGTTAAAACAGACATAAATTATGCTTATAGTTCACCTCTATCAGAATCTAGATATTCCTATTTAATTAAGAACCCAGAAGCTTATTTACTAGGCAGCAATGAATTCCAAGTAATAAATCAAGGAAGGAGCACTAAAGTCAGCACGAGACAATAATTCATTCCAAACATATTGGTTAAGCACTACTACATGCCAGGCACTGTTCTAGAGTCTATGATTCAGTTCTCATATAGTAACTTAGTGCCAGGCCTTGGACTAGAACCTGGGGTTCCTGACTCATTCTGAAGCTCTGAAACAAAAAATTATTTCTATCTTCCAGAAAAGGTTTACTATGCAGGGTAAAAGGGTGGGGAGGGGAGGAGGTGTTACTATTTCAGAAAGCAGCAAAGTATGTGAAACATTATAAAGAAATAGATTTGGAGATATGAATATCTATATTTACCTACACACAATATATATAATATATTGTAAAATCTCTATAAAATCTCTAAAATAGATTTGGGGTAAGTTTCAATCATTTTATGTACTTACTACCTAACTATACTAGATGAATGAGGTGTTACTCTGCTTATTAATAGTTTAATCAGAAACACTTCATAAAATTGCATTTTTCTTCAAAGAGCCCTGCCAAGTTGCTTCGTTTATTTGATATAAAAATAAAACACTAGGCCAGGTATAGTGGCTCATACCTGTAATCCCAACAATTTGGGAGGCCAAAGCAAGAGGATCTGAGCCAAGAAGTTCGAGACTAGCCTGTGCAACACAGCAAAACCTTGCCTCTACAAAAAAATTAGAAAAAAAATATTAGCCAGGCATCGTGGCTGGTGCCTGTAGTCCCAGCTACTTGAGAGGCTAAGGTGGGAGGTTAAGGCTGAGCCCAGGAAGTTAAGGCTTCAGTGAGCTATGATTGTATCACTGCCCTCCAGCCTGGGTGACAAGAGTAATACACTGTTTCAAATATATGTATGTATGTGCATGTGTGTGTACATATATATACACACACACACACACACACACACACAAACTTTTCTACCAATTTCCTGGAGGGTGGTATGGTGGTAATGATGGTAGTAGGTATTATTCTAAATAATCTTAATCTTTTTCCCCTGGGGAAACAGACCAAAAGAGGATAATGAGAATGTGGGTAGGAAATGAGGAATTGGTCTCCACACATTTCAAGCTCTACTGCTGACTGTGACTAAAAAAAAATTACTTTCCTAAAGGGAAGTTCTTAGACTAATAGCAATGGAATTCAGTGAGTGAGTGAGGGAGGGAGGCGGAAGGGAGGGGTGGGACTGCAGCAAGTAAACTAATAGCCTGACAATACTATGCTGGCAACCTAAAGCTATCTTGTCCAAAACTCAACTCACTGCCTCCTACTCACTAATGTATTTCTCTGTTAATTATAAATGACATGCTTCTAAAGCTAGAAACTTCAGAGTTCTCAATTCTTTTCCTCTCCACATATAATCAATGGCAAAGTGTCACTGATTACTCCCACAAAAATTTCTCTATTCCACCACAATCTCCTTGTTCAAGTATCTGTTACCTGGGCAATCACCTAACACCATAACCTCTTGTCTGACTGCTTGTTCTACTCTTAAAAAGTTTTTTTTTTTTTTTTAAGCGACAAGGTCTTGCTCTGTTTTCCAGGCTGGAGTGCTGTCGTGTAATCATAAATATGCAGCCTCAAACTCCTGGGCTCAAGCGATCCTCTCAACTCAGCCTCTTGAGTAGGTAGGACTACAGGGGCACCTTACCTGCACCGCTAGTTTTTTTATTTTTAGTAGAGATGGGGTTTTGCTATGTTGCCCAGGCTGGTCTCAAACTCCTGGCTTCAGCAATCCTCTTGCCTCGGCCTCTCAAGCCACTGGTATTACAGGTCTCATGCCTGGCTAAGCCTTTCTAAACTGTATTCCACAGTGGTAACAAACTTGGCTAGCTTCCTAAAATACTGGCTGAATTATGTCACTTTCCTCCCTAAGAAAGGCAAGAGATTTTGTAGAGATAGGCTGTAGTGAGTTTCAGCAGAAGGTGTTGACACTGACGTAGGAAACAACGGAAAAAACAAACAAACAAACAAACAAAAAATGAAAAAAAGGCAAGAGAGAGGAGACCTGAGGATGAAGAACTTAAAGTCAGAAAAATTAGGCAGAGAAAATGCTGGGAAGAATGGTATCAAGAAAGCCAAATGAAGAGTTATAACAAAAATGATTATGAAGTTTAAAGTTTATTATTTTTATAATTTTATAGCAATAAATTTTCTATTAATAGCTTACATTTACTAAGTGCTAGGCACTAGGTCAAATGACTTACAATGCATTCACTCATTTAATGCTCCCAATAATCATGTGAGGCAGGTACCTCTATATGAGACTCAGTTAACTACACAGTTCTGTCCTACTAGAAAAAGAATTATTTTATACAGTTCCCTTTCCTTAGTCTCTGAAATGCTTAATGCAAAGCACTTAAACATTCTTACTATGTTGGTGTCAACAATACACCAATACAAAGTTTATAAGAGAAAGACATTCTTCTTACAAACTTTACTAATTTGTCATGGACTAACACAACATATGTATCTGTACACACATATAGACATATAGACAGACACACACACACACAATGGATCTGGAAATAAAAGAATATGTGGTTTTAAAAGTACTGAATCTCCTAATATTTAAATCTGCATTGGAATAATAAGGGCTAAGGGTATTTTTGTCTTGTAAAGCTCAAAAGTGAAAAGGTATATAAAAACACTGAAGAGAAACTTGGCCTATACATCTACCACCTACCTGAAAATGGGCAGAAGGACTGGGTAGAAGATAGTCAGATGAACATTCCTTTCTTTTAAAATGTGCACAAGAAATTTCCTAGCAGACATGCTATTATGGACTCAACTCTAAACCTAGCCAACTATTTGCAATGTGTACTCCATTCAACACAAGAAATCTGGGCCAAAGTTTAGATGAATTTGCAGAAATCCATTACCACTAGGGAAAAGAGAAAAAAGAGAGGCAAAAATGTACGCCTCACTAATCCTGGGTTGGGGACGCTGCTATGTATGGGTGCAATCTCTAGGGTTAGAATGCTTGTTGGAAGCATCAGAAAGACATTCAGCCACAACCTGTACTCCAGAATCCCAAAAACTCATTTACTTTTGAAAACGATCAAGTTTACTAGCTTTAAACTCTAGTAGTCTGTGTCCACTCATTCACAAATATTCACTGAGCACTCAAGTGCCAAGGTATCATACTCATGCTATAAAAACCGACATTTAGTGGGAGAAACTGAAAGGTAAATAGATAATTAGAATACAACATGGTAATCTTGCAATGGGGGTAAATAAAACAAAGTGCTAGAAAGATATAAATTATCAATAAGGAAATATTATTGGAGCTAATAATCAGTTACAACAGAAAAAACGTGGCATTTTAAAAATTTTCCAAATTACATTAATTTAAAGTAAACATGGTCAGAGCGGGACTCAGAAGGTATGTCTTTCTACAAATTCTCTGTGACTAAGACTGACCTGCTCCCTTTACTGATGTATTTCTGGCCTAAACCTCTCCTTGCTAGCTATTTTACATTCTTGTTTTTCATCTTTATTTTTCATTTATCTCTCTGGCTGTTTTTATCTGTAAGATAAATGTTGCCACAGAAAGTCATTCGGGCACTTAATAACAGCGTCAAACCCTTTCTTTCCACAACATGGAGTTACTTCCTTTTATAAAGATTTAGGGCAAAGCTCTAAAAATTAGTAAGACACTATTAGATGACCACTATTACAGCCATTTACCTATCAAATAAGTATGATTAAGTACATATTAAATATACATCCCCAAATCACCTCCCAATCCCATAATTTCTGTTGCATTTCATGTCACATACACAGCAGAACTAATCCAAATTTTCACAAAGCTCTTTCACATGTTAGAAGAGTCTGGCTTTTTGCTAATAAATCTGAAATTACAGTAACTAGACAGCAGTCACAGGTATAGTTTTAAACAAATACCACTGTAACTTCTTTCACATCAACTCCACTGATACTCCCAAATTCATATTTTTAGTCTGAATCTCTTGCCTGAATTCCATTATACTGAATGAATTGCCTAGTTGATATCACCGGTTATATGTCTAAAAGGCATTTCAAAGTTAACACGTCCAAAAAAAAAGGCTCCTGATTGCTCAGTCTAAACTTGCTACTTTACCACGCTCCCACACTGAGTCAATGGCAACTCCATACTTCCAATTGCTTGCGCCAAAAATCTCTTGTCATCCTTGAATTCTCTCTTATGCCTCAGATCCAACTCATCAGCAATTCCTTCCCACACAGAGTTTGAAACATATCCAAAATCTGATCTGTTCTCACCCTTTCCTATTACTGTCCTGGTCCCAGCCACCATCCTCTCTTATCTAGAGTAAGACAATAATTTCTAATATATTTTCCCTATTTAAATCTTTGCTCTATCTCCAAAGTCTACTCCACATATAACAGAGTGAATATTTAAAAAGGTAAGTTACCACTAGTTACCAGCTTAAAGAAGAAAAGCCATATGACCATATCAATTGATGTAGGAAAAAAAGCATTTGACAAAATTGAAGACCTACTCATGATAAAAACACTTAACAAACTAGGAATAAAAAGGGAATTTTCTCAACTTGATAAACAGCATCTACAAAAAACCTACAGCTAACATATACTTAATGGTGAAAGACTGAATGCTTTTCCACTAAGATCAGAAACAAGCTTGTCAGCTCCCACCACTATTATGAAACAGCATTGCAAGTAGCAGAGCAAGAAAAGGAAATAAAAGGCATACAGATTGTGAAGAAAAAAATGTAAATAACTGTCTCTATGCACAGGCACATCAGAAAACCCAAGGAATCTACAAAATAAACCTCCTAAAACTGGTAATTTAGTAAACTCTCAGAATCTAAGATCCACTCACAGAAATCAACCAACCATACTGCCACATATAAGACATGAACAATTGGAAATCAGAATTGAAAACACAGTATCACTTACAATTGTTCTAAAAAATATACATCTAGGTATAAATCTAACAAAATATGCATGGGATTTTTATGCTAGAAATGAAAAAATGCTGACAAAAGAAATAAAGGAATTAAATAAGAGACATACCATGTTCATGGATTGAAGACTCAACAAAATAAAAATATCAATTTCCCCAAAACTGACATTGTTATAGATTCTAAATTTCACATGGAAAGGAACTAGAATAGCTAAAGCAATTCTGAAAAGGGAGAATGAAGTTGGAGGAATTTCACTATCTAATTTTAAGACATTATATAGCTATAGTAATCAAACAGTGTGGTATTGGTGGAGGGACAGGCACAAAGATCAATGGAACAGAACAGAGAATCCAGAAATAGACCCTCACAATTATGACTATCTGATTTTTGACAAAGGTACAAAAGCAATTCAATAAAGGAAGGATAGTCTTTTTTCTTTGGGACCTAAGGTTAGCCAGTGTTCTCAGACTTGACAAGAAAGGCACAATCCATAAAAGAAAAAATGCATAAAATGAACTTCATCAAAGCTAATTTTTTTTCTGCTCTGCAAAAGACCCTGTTAAGAGAATATAAAGACATGCCACATACTAGGAGAAAGTATTTGTAAATCATGTATTCAACAAAGGACTTGGATCTAGAATGTGTAAATAACTCTCTAAACTCAACAAGAAAACAAAACAATTCAATTAGAATATGAGCAAAAGGCTTGAACACATTTCACCACAGAGGATACGCAGACAGCAAAGAAGCACACGAAAATATGTTCAACATCATTAGCCATTAGCGATATGCAAATTAATGGTCACTATATACTATTAGACCGAGTGAAGTAAGAAATACTGACAATACTAATGCTGGGGAAGATGCAGAGAAACTGTAGGTTTCTCACATACTGGGGGTGGGAATGTAAAATGGTACAGCTACTCTGGAAAAGTCTGGCAGTTTCTTACTTAAACATACATTTATCACACATCCCAACAACTGCACTCTTGGGAATTTATCCTACAGAGATGAAAACGTATTTTCACATAAAATCTTGTAAAAGCTGTTCACAGCAGTTTTATTTTTACAACCCAAAGTTGGAAATTCCAAAGTCAAATTGTGGTACATCCATATAACGGTAAAATCTGTAGCATTAAAAAGGAATGAACTATTGATACATGCAACAATTTGGAAGGATCTCAAGGGGATTATATTGAGTGAAAAAAAGCCCATCTCCAAAGGTAACATCATGTATGATTTCATTTATGTAATATTCTTAAAGTGACAATTACAGTGATAGAGAACAGAAGCAGGTAAGTGGTTGCCAGGAGTTAAGGCTGGAAGGAAAGGTGAAACTTAAGGGGTAAAACAAAGGAGTCTCTTTATGATGAAACAGTTTTAAAACCTAATTGTGAAGGTCACATGAATTTATACATATACATAATAATGTTACAGAACCACACACATACAAATGCCAAGAAATAATGTTCTAAGAAGTGAGGGGGGAAAATACAAATTAGATTTTATCTTAAAGCCCTTTGGTGACTTCTTACCCCATCCTGAGTAAAACCTAAAGTCCTTATCACAATCCAAACACCCTACATGAACAGCATACAAAGTTGGGTATCATCTACCCTACTTCCTCCCCACAACCCCGCTCAGCTCCAATTATATTTGCCTTCCTGCTCTTAGAAGATGGCAAGCACATCCCACTTAAAGGCCACTGCATTTGCTACTGCCTCTATTTTCATTCATGTACCTGCTCAAATGTTATCTAGTCAGAGAAGCTTTCTCTATCTCCTCCATATAAAGTGAAGTCTTCCTCTTTCACCCTCCACAGAACCTTAAAATTAATAAACAGAACTCAAATGTCTTCCTCACCTGTTGCAACCCTAGTCTGTTATGTATTGGTGAATATCACCATCACAACTATGCACCCAGGAACTCAAGCCAGGGCATGTGCGATCTTCACTGCTTTACTTCACATTCACTATTTCCTTCTCAAACACATTACCTATACTTCTTAATTACCCCATTATCAGTGCCTTAGTTCGGGTCCTAATCAACTCTCAAATAGATACTTATATGCCTGCCTCTTCCTCCCACGCCTGGCTCTTTTCTAAAGTATTTTGTGCACTACAGCCAGAGAATCTTTCTAGAATGTTAATTTAAGGACTTGTCTTCCATCATTTGAAGGATAAAGTCAAATCTCCTTTATGGAGTATACAGATATCTTAATGCTCTTTTTTCTAATTTTCCACCTCATTTTCAGCTAACCCACCACTGGTACCTAATGCACTGTAGAACTACTCACAGTTACAGTGTACATGTGGACCTTCCTACCTCCATCCTTCATGCATGGTGTTTCTCTGTCTAAAAAGACCTCTCTAACTGCAACCTGTAACTCTCTTCCTTGCCTATCTGATACACTCAGATTAAGTGTCACTTTTCCTAGGAAGATTTCCCTGTCATATCCTTTCATCCTTTACTGAATAGGAGATACTGCCTAATCCTTATCCATAGGAGATACTACCTCCTATGGATTCCTAAAGTATTTTATGTTTAACCCTGTCACAGCATTTGTCACAGTATATCACATTTGTTTGTATATATGTCTCTTAAGGACAAGAACTGTATCTTACACATCTGTCCACCCCTTTGACCTAGCAAAGTATAGGCACACAGCAGGAACTCAAAACTATTGGATAAGTAAGGCAGTTTGAATAATAAGGAATGTAGAGGCCGGGTGCAGTCACTCACGCCTGTAATCCCAGCACTCTGGGAGGCCGAGGCGGGCAGATCACGAGGTCAGGAGAGAGAGACCATCCTGGCTAACACAGTGAAACCCCATCTCTATTAAACATACAAAAAATTAGCTGGGTGTGGTGGCATGCGTCCGTAGTCCCAGCTACTTGGGAGGCTGAGGCAGAATTGCTTGAACCTGGGAGGTGGAGGGTGCAGTGAGCTGAGATTGCACTAGTGCACTCCAGCCTAGGGGACAGAGCAGACTCCGTCTCAAACAAACAGAATGTAGAGATGAGACACAATGGAAGAATGAGTAAGGCAAGATTTCTTGGGTTAGACAGCTATTCTGCATAAGCATGTCATAGAGGACATATGAAATACGCTCTATGGAGTTTCTGTTCTTTTGATAATTTTATATTCTATAAAAGTTGATGTACTGATAAATAGCTTGGTTTGGTTAGGATCACCACTTCAATCTTCCCATGAACTAATTACCTTCAATAAGAGTACTTACTTCTTGTTCCACTTGTAAAATTACAGCAATGGCTCTGTCATCCTTTAAATGTATGGCATTGTTCATGAGGGGAAATATCTCATGAAGAGAATGAGTATGTCTCATGTAGGCCAAACAATTACCTTAGCTAGACAAATCTCAAAGGGCATTCAACATGTGTCAATGTACTTTTATACGCAAAAAAGCAGAATCGTCATATGTGGAAGTGGGAATTTTCTTCTGAAATCCCCATTTCCATGTGCTTATATTTCCATTTCCTATAAAATCACCCTAAGAGTGGCAAACAGTACTTCAGTCAAGTACAATTCAGGTACATGCTAAGCATAGGGTAAACAGTAACAGTTCCTCTCAACGCAAATTATAAAATATCTGTATTTCTAGCAACTTTTACTTGACATGGATCCCTTGGATTGTTCCTTGAGCACATTTTCTCACAATTCTAGTAACTACCTAACTGTGACACTTACATACATCTGCAACATACAGCTGCTCAACTTCCGAAGAGCAGACGCTCATGTTTGTCAGGTCACTAATTGCCTTTTAAAAATTAACCAAGTTGCCAGGCTCAGTGGCATGCCATACATAGTCCTAACTACTCGGGAAGCTGAGGCAAGAGGATGGCTTGCGCCTAGGAACTGAGACCAGCCTGGGCAACATAACGAAACCCCCATTTCTAAATAAATAAATAATAACAGAAACCTACAACCAGGAAATGCTAGTATAAAAGAAAAGCGTAAAAGACAAAATAGTCCATAAGATATCAAGAATGTGGAAGCAAATATCTATATAATAGGCTTTATACCACAGATCTGAATATTAATATTTAAAGGGCAGTTTCTCCCAGTTAAATTTTTATGCAAGTATTAGCTTTGCTGAACATAAGATAAACTCTTGCAAACTACAAAAAAGCAAAATTAATTTGCTGACCTAATTATTACTGATATGAAGTGACCTATCCAAAAGGATTTGAAAATGTTAGGTTTTCTAAATAATGGCATTTCATCAAAACAAAAATAAAACTTCTGTGCATAATACTTCACTCTACATGTGATTTTTTCCAACAGCAAAAGCTAAAAACCACTTAAAAAAACATGGCTGAGGCTGGGCGTGGTGGCTCACACCTGTAACCCCAGCACTTTGGGAGGCTGAGGCAGGTAGATCACCTGAGGTCAGGAGTTCGAGACCAGCCTGGCCAACATGGTGAAACCCCGTCTTTACTAAAAATACAAAAATTAGCAGGCATGGTAGTGGGTGCCTGTAATCCCAGCTACTCAGAAGGCTGAGGCAGGAGAATTGCTTGAACCCAGGAGGCGGAGGCTGCAGTGAGCTGAGATTGTGCCACTGCACTCCAGCCTGGACAACAGAGCAAGATTCCATCTCAAAACACACACACACACACACACACACACACACACACACACACACACACGGCTGAAAAGACCAACATGTACCTTACAATTCTTTCTGCCATGATAACATGTCATTTATCCAGTGATTAACGGTTCAATCTCCTATTTGCGCTTCTGGTTTTATTGTACAGATTGCACAAAAACTGCACATGTGTAAGATTAAAGAGTATTTATTACCTCTAGGCTAAGAGATTTCATGTATATACGTTACAGAACGTTCTAAGCCTATGAACTTAATAAAACGCAACGAGTTTGTTTTTTTTTTTTTGAGATGGGGTCTTGCTTTGTCACCCAGGCTAAAAATTTTTGTCTTAATCTACTGAGTAAACCAGTGTACCTGCTGTAGACTATTTTGCTGTAATGATCAGTATTGAATGCTATTTGTGTAACTAACATTTTAACATAATAATACCATTTGTTTACTCTTCCTGGTACTATAGTAATATAGATAACTTATTACCGAAATATAAATCCATTGCTATAATGTTAAAACAGACTGGGTGTGATAGCTCACACCTGTAATCCCAACATTTAGGTAGGAGGCCAAGGCAAGATGATTGCTTGAACCTAGGAGCTCCAAACCAGCCTAAGCAAAATAGGAAGAACTCTCCTCAACAAAAAATACAAAGTAAGCTAAGAGTTGTGGCGCGCATCTGTAATCCCAGCTACTCGGAAAGCTGAGGTGGGAGGATCGCTTGAGCCTGGGAGGTCAAGGCCTCAGTGAGCTGTGGTTGTGCCACTGCGGTCCAGCCTGGGCAACACAGCGAGACATTCCCTTAAAACATAAATATAATAGAAAAGTACACAGATCAAGTGGCACAAGTTTTGTAGTATTATATTAAACCTCATATTTGAGGTGTTTTCACAAGTTTATCCATGCCAATTTTCTAATGCTTTTCCTACAAAGAACTATATTATAGATTTGTGGACTAATTTCAAATCAAAAATGCAGCTTTTCCCACAGGAATACGTAAGAAAAATACAAATAATTAATAATCTGCATGTTTATTTTGTAGTTAAAAAAATAATGGTGATGTTCTGTTTGTTTCATCTTTGGTCTAAGGAGTTACAGTAAATTAAAAAGTATATAAATTCTTTTTCATTATATTTGTTGAAGAAAAATGAAGTGGACAGATACCTTAAAGAAAAAACCTAACAAAGCAAAATTCCAAATGTAAAATTACTTCCCATTATTTAAACTACATATCCTAATGTAACTAGAACAAGAATTCACCTGTTCTATGAAAGGTAGGTAATACTATATCCATTTTTCTGAAGAAAACTCCTTGGCTCAGAGATTGTGAATGATGCCTAAAACCACATAGCTACAGTCAGCAACAGAACTCAGATTTGAACTTGGGCTCATACGGTTTTAAAGCCCAGAGCTTTTCTTATTATACTTCACTGACTTCCAACATGGTAAAGTTAAGATATTTAGTTAAAGCGGTGGGGGCTGAGAAGCTGACAAATTAACAAAGAGATCAACTCAAAATCAAAAGCAGTATTTTCCTAGCCTGGGCAACAAAGGGAGATCCTGTCTCTACAAAAAATTTTTAGAAATCAGCTGGGTGTAGTGGCGCACACTTGTTGTCCCTGCTACTCAGGAGGCTGAGGTGGGAAGAAGGCTTATGCCCAGGAGTTTGAGACTGTAGTGAGTTATGATTGTGTAACTGCACTCCAAAAAAAAAAAAGGAATATTTTACACAGTTTAAAACCAGGTAAAGTCTCTTCTACCCCATGGCCCCAGTTCATACCAGAATTACTGCTTTTGTTGATTTCTCTGACTAAACAAACCTTGCCTGGCCTGAGAACAATGTTCTGCAAGGTCAAGTTGCTGAGTTCAAGTTTTCATCTGCATTAGCAAGTATTTTCTCTCATTGATGAGGAATGGAAAGTCACTCCCCTGAACTGCCACTGGCTCTATACTGATGAGCCAAGCAGTATCTTTGGCCTGCTTCACTGGCAAACCGACAGGAAGCAAACTTGTGATGTGCTCAATTTTGCTAACATTAAAAAGGTAAACATTAAGATATTAAAGGTCAAAAATAATTTTCCTTAATATCAATGTGAGAGTAAAACTTTAAGCTAAAATTCAAAATATGAATAATATTATTTAATGATTCAGATGATGGTTAATAAACTGGGGAATAAAAATTTACAGAGCAAAAATTACTCTTTCACACATACTTAAATACATTATTTTAGACAAGTCTACTATTAACAATCGGCATTCACATATTTCTACCAAAATCTCTGCTAAAATCCCCATTCCTATACTCTTGCTGCTTCCTTCTCCCTCTCTCTCTGCAGGACCTTTCCAACCTCTACTTTATTATCTGGCTTCTGTGACTTGTACTAGGAGCACTGGTACTAGGCCGGTTTTTGTTTTTCTTGTTAAGTGAAACAAGAATTCCATTTTCTTTTAACAAGGCAATTAAAATACTACAAATTCTTATACTGCTCTTGTCTCTTGTACTTGTTGGAGGTAAATCAGACTTCCTTTCTGAAGCCACTCAAACTGACACCTTGTAGGAATTATTTCTGTCCTATAGTAGATGGTTGTTGTTCAAAACAAGCAAAGAAACAAAAAAATTACAAGAGTATAAAATGTTCAGTTGTATGTATTTCTATCTGATTTCTAAAATAGTAATGTGGCACACCAACTACTAAAATGAAATACTTTTCACCCTATTTGTTCATATTCAAATATAAAGCACACAATACATGCTTTGTCGGGAACTTTTTAAAAATCCAAGAAATATTTTGGGTAAAAGACTAAAAGCCTCAGAACTTGACAGAAGACTTAAGTTTGGGGAAAGCTAAAATTATTTTCTTTAGGTAGAGGATAACTTACAACAGAACACAAAAGAGTTGACTGGTACTAAGATTTAAGCATCTTAAGAATGGTTACTGTGAAGATGGGAGGTGGGATGCTGGTGGGACGTTTTCATTTTTCAGTGAAAACACCAATATTTCCTGCATCACAGGAAATATTGTAAGTAAATGACTAAGCTATTTAATCCATAAAGCCAGGACAAATCTACACTTTCATTGAAATTATCTTAAAAAGATAAGGTAAACTTGTTCTTTAACAGTTAAGAGCAAATAATTATTCATGAATTTTCTTCTACTGTTTTAAAAACTGCTATATTACTTTTTCACTTTGATGCCAACATCATCATAGAAATAGGTTAATGAAGACTAATCTAGCTACAAATAATTGATTTCTTCCTCTCAATTTCTAGAATATTTTTTGAACTTCTGGCTAGATTCAAAAAAATAGCATTTAAAAGACTTTGCATAATAATATCTTATTCAGTGCTTAAAATTAAAAGTAGAGATTCCAGTGCAGCCACTTTTCAGACTCAGGAGTTCACTACAAAAAGAGCTGTAATCTACAGAAAAATGATCACTAAGAACCATTCAACATTTAACACACAGTATTTCTTGAGCTCTTAACTACAGGCCAAGCCCTGAAAATAATGTGAAGTAAAGACTGAAAGGAAGACATGTTTTGCCCTTGAGGTGCTGTTTCGTGATCTTCCAGTCTAAACATGAAAATAAGTATTGCAACTTGCATGGTTATTCCACTTTTCCTCAAAAATCCCATTCACAATTTGAGTTATCTTTGCAAAAACGTTCCTTAATAATTTATGTAACAGATTCTTTGAATTAACAAGTAAAATAATGACAAAAAGCAAACATTTACTCTATACTTACTATGTGCCAGGCACTGTACTAAATATTTTTAAAGTATTTACATGAATTGGAATTTTATACAATATTTGTTGTTTACTTGTTAAAATGCTGAGATCCAGCTCATCAACCTATTCAACAAGATATGACACAATGTTCTTTCACCAGAAAAAGAAAGATATCATATCCATTTTACACAGAGGAAAACAAGCTCAGAGAAGCTAACGAATTGTAACTGGTCCCAAATCTAGTGGCCAAGCTAGTAAGTGGCAAAATCGGGATTCAAAATTCCAATTTTCTATCCAGCCATAAAACAGCTTTCTGAAGTACTAACAATAGGAAATCGCGGTTGAAACTCTAACTTTGAAGTACAAATATAATTGTGTTCTGAAATTTGAAGTGTATTCTTAAAGCAAAAATTTTATGTATGGGATAGGCTTTGCTTTTTGAAATCAAGGATAATACCCATTACACAGCTTTTAAAAAGATCAATAAGTAATGTTCATTCCCTAACTCCCTTTTCTGTTTTATTTTTCTGCACAGTACTGTTTTCTCCCAGGCATATTACACTGTACTCATTTATTAAGTCTTTTGCCACTAAATGTAAACTATATGAAAACAGCTATTTTTGTCTGTTCTTCAATACAGCACCTCCAGCATCTGGAAGAGTCCCTAGCACATAATAAGTGCTCAATAAATATTTTTGAAATGAAGAAAAGCGTGGCACACAGTAGGCATTCAATAAATATTAGTTCCTTTCCCTTTATTATGCAGGATATCACTCCCTGGGTATCATATTCTTAACTGGAATACATGATGAGAAATGAAATAAAATTTCTTACTAAAGTTTTACATTAAACATGAATAAGGCAAATCAAAAAGTCACATTCAGCAAAGCCTCATTTATGAAGCATAAAGGTAAGGGGGTGTATGTAAATTAAATTTTGAACAAATGCACTTTTAAGTGCCAAAACTTTAATCAATTTTCATAGACATCTTTTATTCATATAAACATACACAATTTTACTTTGTGATAATTCTGACTTGGATGTCCTGAAACATTACTCGTCAGCTGACACTTCTCACTGTGCTCATTCCTTCAGGAATAGGAAATAAAGTAAACATATTCTGTAAAATAAGCCAATAAAAATCCAAGTAAAATGCATAACCTCAATGTAGGAGCTGTGTGATCATTATTCTGGCATCTTTTTCTTTTCTTAGGAGGCTGAATGAATGTAGGTAAAGTACCACTTGCTAGTAAACAGGCTGTTTTGAGAGATGGGATACTTAGAAAAAGATAGCACCCTCTTAGCAATCTCTAATTCCTTAGTTTTATCAAGATCAAGTTTAGTGATTAACTAAAGAAAACATAAAAAGTATAACTCCTAAGAGTACTTACTCAGGTTTTTTAGCTTTCTGAGTAAGCAGCGTCCTTGATTTTTTTAGGACCAGAATAATCAGAAACAAAACGTTAAAATACTTTAAGTATACTGGAAATATGAGTCAGAGGCAAAAACACATGAATATGCATACATTTAAATTCCATATAATTTCAATGTCTCCAAATTCTTATCATTTTAATACAGAGGGTTTTAAATAAGATGACATATAGAGAGTGCCAGAACCTATGAAACGGCTCAGAGGCAATCTCCTTCGTACAGTTCAGCATGATCATTTTCCTGTGCTTGGCAGCCACCGCTGCCCACATCTCCACATTCCTAGCTGCCTAAAACTTTTCATCTAATTCTCTGCTAGCATCTTATCCTCTGTCTCTCTTCCTTATTACTGTTTTGCCCAATCTTCACATGTACCTCTGTTACTACCTCATAATCCTTCTATTCTAGAGAGACCCAATATTACATCAAATAAAGATGACATAAGTGAAACAAAGGGAAAGTGCTACTAGTGTTCTGGGTCATGGGAACCTGGCCAGAGAGAGATATAATGGAATTACAATTTCGATTTTTCAATTACAGTTTAATTTATGAACTTTATATATTGAAAAGATTATCAGGAACTTCCCCCAAAATATCTATAACAAGGCAAAAATTCTAAAATATGATAAAAAATAAACTTTTAGTCTTGATCTGCTTATATAACAAAAAAAAATGCTGTTTTAGAAAACAGACATTCTCATAAAGTAAAATAGCCTACATTATACTTACTTTTCAAAATGCAGTACGTTCACAGATACATATATGTACATTTCATTTTAAACAGTATTTTGTGAAAATAAATTTTCCTTACTGGGAAAACTACGGATGTAGAATAAACTATTTCTGCCAAGACACAAATGTAATAAGACATTTACCCAAGTGTAAGATGTTATTAACACTAAAGAAGCAATTCTCAATACTGACCTAAGTGGGGATCTGCTTACGTAACTGCGGAGTTTAAAAACCTCCTCATTTCATTAGGTGTTCGGGAGGCCAAGGCAGGTGGATCAGCTGAGGTCAGGAGTTCAAGGCCAGCCGGGCCATCATGGTGAAACCTCGTCTTTACTAAAAATACAAAAATTAGCCGGACGTGGTGGCGGGCGCCTGTAATCTCTGCTACTTGGGAGGCTGAGGTGGGAGAATAGCTTGACCGCAGGCGGAGGTTGCAATGAGTCAAGATCGCACCACTGCACTTACTCCAGCCTGGGCGACAGAGTGAGACTGTCTCAAAACAAAAACAAAAACAAAAACAAACAAAAAAAAGAAAACAAAAACAAAATTTAAAAAAAATTGTTTCCCAGTCTTAGCAATACCCTCAGCTGAAGGCAAGTGCTTTTTTCCATTAAATAGAGGACCAAGCGTAGGTGTGATTTCAATCTAATGGGATTAAGTTAAAATTTATTTTTCAGAGAACACGTATTTGATGAGGTTCTCATTATTTTACCCACTTCTTAATGAGTCACTAAAGCACACGTTCTACTATGAAACAGTTAACTAAAGGGGATTCAATAGTAGCATTTCATCGGTGTCGTTAAGAGAATACTTTTAAACTCAGGAAAAGTTATTCGATGCACACAAGAGAAAAAAGAAATAATGGAGTATATGCAAGGGATAACTTATTCATCTATAATTGATATATTCAACTTTCAGTTTGATTCTTGAAAGATTTAAAACTTATGCACCCTCTATTAGAAACTGATTAGACTTATGGGGGAAAAACCCAAACAGAAGTTCTGAATCACTGGAATTTTTGTTCTATTTCCTGTTAACACATTGATAGTACCATCGTTCAACATATTCTCTCCACACATGTTTTTTAAAAGCAGTAGAATCCTTAAACTAACTGTACCCTAATTTAGCCTATAACTCAAGTATCTAACAATTCTTCCCATTGTTTCTAATTAAAATGCTTAGCCAAAGCATACAACAAAAGAAAAACAAGTCTTCCTTTATTACAAACTGCCATGGTTTCAAAATTTAAAGTTTCAAACCGTCAAAGTTTAAAATCGTGATTTCATTGTTACAAAGAATGTAAAGATATTTTTGAAAAGGTGTCAATACTCTGCTACTGTATGAAGAGTGTGGTAAGCAGAAGTGAAAAAACTGAAAGCAAATACTCTATTCCATGCCCACCAAATTTCCCGGCCAAATCTGGAATTGCATAATGATCATCATAATCTTTAGAGTATACTAAAGCGGAAACGAAATTCCTTTTCTAAAATGTGAATCAATCTGACCCCAAAATTAAGACACTTTACAAACTTACCTGAAACAGACAAAATGGATGCAAAATTGTATTGCCGTACAGTTGCTCTGAATACGATCTTAGCGTTCAAGAACTTTCCAATGAATAAGGGCACTCAACAGCCTGCACTGGGGGCCTGAATTTCATGAACTACGGAGAAACCCCTGTGAAGCTGCAAATTCCCTTCACTCTCCTGGAAACCCCTCTTATCAGAAACATTTGAAGAATTTATCCACAACAATTAAGCTAACTTGAAGAATGGAAACCTAACATCTCAAATATACTATATATGGAATGAAACATGGCCAAACACATAAATACAAACTCACACGGTCTCTGACACTTTGGTGTACAACTCTGCCTGAACATCTCAGAGCATCAGCAACAGAAAGATCCACCTGTCACCTGTTAGGCAACGCCAAGAGACCCTTGCAGCCTCCCTGCCTCAACCACAATCGTAGGGTTTGAGGTTGATGGGACAGAAAACTAGAAACATCCAGTGAGATCTAAGGGGCCACATAATCACAGCAAGGCTTGCCCCCCACTTCAAAGAGCTGCAGAAAATCAAGATCGGCAAAGGAACGATGTTCTCCCCCTCGCTCGACTCTCATATAACTGCCCCATGTCTCTCCCCAAAAACCCCCGCCCCTAAATCATCTTTAACTATACCTCGGCTCCCCAAAAGGAGATTTTTCCTCCCCCGCCCCCACCTCACACATGCCTGGGGGCGGGTCGGGGGCGCCGACGCAGGGAGGGGCCCTCCCCAGACCCTGGGGCCCTCCCCCACCCGGGGCTCTCCCCGGCGCACGATTCCAATGAAGCTCCCCCTCCCCCCCGCACGGACGCCCCAGAGCCCAGGCCCGGCCCGATGCTCCCCACCCCCACCGGACTGGGGGACTCGGGGGGCCTCCCTCTCCGCCTCGCCACTGGGGGAAGGAAAGAGGCGGAGGGAGGAAGAGTGTGAGTTAGAAGCGGACGCCCCGCACGGGCCTCGCGAGGCGGCAGAGCCCCTTCCAGACGGAGGGGGGTGCGGGGCGATGAAGGGAGAGCCGGGCTGGGGATCCCGCCGAGGCCCGGCAGCGCTGTCCGCTTACCCTTCGCCGCCGCCGCTTCCCCCTCCTCCTCCTCGGCCGCCGCCGCCGCCTCTCCCACTAGGGCAGCCGTCTCCACCGTCGCCGCCGCCGCCTCCGCCACCACGGCCGCCGCCAGCGCCGCCGCCGCCTCCGGTTCCACCCGGCAGGGGGGACACCTCAGCCCTCCCTCCCTCCCCGCTCAGCCCCCTCCGCTCGCCCGCCGCCGCCAACTCCCTCCGGCCGCCGCCGCCGCCACCGCTCCTGGCTGAGGGGGAGGGGAGGGGGTCGGGCTGGGTCGCCCCGCCGGCGGCTGCAGCAGATCAAAAACGACGGCTGGGCGGCGTCGCCGCTCCCCGATCCTCAGCTCCGGCTTGCTCGGCCTCCCCACCTCCCTCTGCCCCCACCCCCCTCGCGTTCGCCTGCCCTCCCCCCACCCCCCCAGCTCTCGCTCGCTCTCGCCGCGGCTCTGCCAGCCCAGTCCAAATCAAAATACTGTCACACAATATGGCGGCGCGGCGGCCGGCAAACACCGCGAGATCTGCGGCCGCGGCTGAGGCGGCGGCTGCGACGAGGCCTCCCCTAGCCGAACGGCGGGGGAGCGGCCGGCGGCGGCGGCGGCCGGTGGATGCTCTTTCGCCGCCCCGTACCCCTCCCCTGACACTCGCAGTCTCTACGCCTGTCTTACAAGGGCTGGATGGAGGACGCGGGCCGCAGCTGGGGACGTGCGAGGCGGGCGTCGGTGCGGGCAGCCGGGGGAGGGCTGGGACCCCCCTTTCTCGGCCTGGGCCCCCCATCCTTGGGGGTAGGGTGCGGGTCACACCTCCCGCCACGGGGGCCGCTAGCAGTTTGGGCTGAGGGAAGAAAAGAACTGAGCTCGCGTCCCAGCTGCACCTAGCGGAGGGGCTGGCCGGGTACGGAAGCGGGTGGCGGGACTTGCGGGGCGGCCCGCGGCGCCGCGCGGGTGGGGTCCGGGGGTCCGGGCGGACCCCGGGGCGCAGCGGCGGTCGAGAGGAGCAGGTGGGCCCGCGGCGGAGGCGGGCGCCGGGTGGCTGCGGGCCGGGACACACCCCCTTGGAGCCCGACCGCACCGAGGCCGCCGGCTAACGGGAGGGACCCGTGCGGAATCGTCCCTGGGGTGTGCGGGAGACGTCTTGGGAGCCTCACAACTGGCAACTTCGAGACTTGAAAAAAGTGTCGGCTTCTGACTTTTCTTGAGCAGTTGAGGGGGAGAAAAGAAATCTGAACGCTGCGAGGGTTTCGTTGTTTCGATTTATTTTAATTGCACGTTCCTAGAAGTCCTAGAAGCAGAGCCAAAGACGCTTTAGCTTTGAGGGGAGGAGGGGGGGCCTTCAAGTTTCTATCTCCTTAAATAAATATTTGTTTAGTTTCCCCCTAGGGGGAAAAAAAAGTATTTAACACTCACACACGTCTCACAATGTAAAATATTTACTTAAAAATGCTAGCGCTTTCATGGTGTCCAAAACACTAGGGCATTTTTCTGCCCCTGTCCAAAATGTCCATATCCCTGCCAGTTTCTTCCTTGAAACAATTCTTACTCCCGAGAAAAATCCTAAAGGACCATTTTTATTCTTATATTTCCAGTGTGAGCACTGTAGCTACAGTGAGAATTTTTTTAAAGCATCTTTTAAGTAACAGAGCCTTCCCCACAGTTAAAGTTCTTTCTCCCCACTTCCTTTTTCCTCATTCATCCTTTAAAAAATACCTGAAGTCTGGGCTATAGCACCAATTCAAATACTTTGCCACTTCAAAAGCTGAACGTACTTATGATTTACAATATCGGAATTTAATTATTCTCCATTGGTGATATCATTAAGAGAAGCAAAAGTAAAATTAGGGTTTACAAAATTGGAAAGATTCTAGTTTTACTGGCAAGAAGAAATCATGAACTTTAATACTTTACAGCAGTTCTCTGAGGAATTATTTCCATACTCAATGATAAAATAATTGATTAAATAATTTTAGATAAATTGAATCCATTCAGTAAATTTAACTTGTCTTTGAAACCATTATAAAGTACAGAGCCAACAATTGCTTTTGAAATGGTAGGATAATGTATTTTATGCAAATTTTAAAAAATTTATGGAATGTATATGTACGTATTTTAATAGAAATATAATGCCTTATAGACTTACAGGTGTGAGTAGGTCAAGTCTAAAAACCAGTGGGGGGCAGAGAAGGTATGTATAAGAAATACATCCTTGCACCAGCAGTGAACTTAAATCTATCTAGTCATGAGGAAGCATCAGACAAACCCAAGTAGAGGAAAATAAAATATAGAATAACTAGCCTGTATTCTTAAATCATGGTCAATGTCATAAAAGACAAAGACTGCAGACTAGAAGTAACTAAAGACATGGTAACGAAATGCAATACGTGACCCTAAACTGGATCCTTTACTGGAGGAGAAAAATGTTATATAGGACATTATTGGGATAATTGGTGAAGTTGAAATATGGGCTGTAGATTAAAGAATTGTATCAATGTTAAGTTTCCTGAATATGTTTGCATGAGAATATCCTTGTTTATAAGAAAACACACTGAAATATTAAGGGGTAAAAGAACATGATATATGTGATTTTCTCCCAAATGGTTCAGAAAAAATAAAACACATGCATATACACACATACACACATCTCTGTTATACACATATACAGAAAGAAGAGATTGATGCAATTTAAACCTTGGTGGTGAATCTGGGTTATTTTTAAAATAAAACAATTAAAAATTGGTGAATCTGGATGTTTCCGTACTGTTCTTGCAATTTTTTGGTAAGTGTGAAATTATTGCTAAGTAAATAGTTTTTTAAAACCCAAGAGCTTTAAACTTCAGAGAGTTCCTTTATCTCACTAAGAGGAGGACTGTTATAGAGAGATGATAGATCCTTTTACAATGGAACTATCCCTCTGTTCTGAGTAACTAACCGGAATTTTGGTCATTCAGCCTTTTCTTCTTCCTTATTTAATCTGTTTGAATTTGGGACAAAAATAGTTAGAGGAGTCCTTGTGTATTTGGTAAATGTGATTTCTGTATTTATTGATTCAGTAAATATTCAGTGTCTTTTATCTTCAAGACTGGAGAAAATAAGGAAAAAACAAGACTGTGGCTTTCAGGTGCTCTCTGTAGTCATTACAGGAAAAAAAAAAAAAAAAAGGTCCTGGACTATGTTCAAGAGCTTTTTAGTCTAGTATGGTCCTAATACAGTAGCCACTTGCTACCTGGGGCTGTTTGAATTTAAATTAGCTAAACAAAATTAAAATTCAGACCTCCAGTTGCACTAGCCACATTTCAAGTGCTCAATAAACCATGTGTTCCATCTGTTCTATCGAACAGGGCTTCTAGTAGAACAGACTGTACTATATAAATAGCATTGATGCAAGGTAGCTGGCAATAAATACCATTGAAACTTAGGGGAAAAGGGATTACTTTGCACAGGGTGGAAGTGGAAGAGATATCAAGGAAAGTTATTAAAAAATTGCACATAAACAGGTGAAAGTGAAGCAAGAAGCAAGAGTATTCCAGGCAGAGAAAACATGCACATAGCAGAAAAGGGAGGGATATCTGTGAGAGCCCTTCATTCTGTGTATCTGTAACAGGAGGTAGGTAGAGGAGGGAGAGTAGGGCTGTACGAAACCACAAATGCTGAGCTGCTGTTCTCTAGGCAATAGGAAGTTTATAAGGTCTTTGAACAAGACAAACAAAATGAATGAATGGTTCTTTAGGCAGGATAATCTAGCAGGTACATGAAATAGATTAGGTTCGAAGGCAGAAAGACCAGATAGCACTGTAGTAGTCCAAATGAGAGATAATGGAGAGTTGATATAGTGTGGTCTATTGCATATGTTTAAAGTTAAATCCCAATCTGTAATGGCTTAAGTAATAAAGAATTTCATATCTCACAAATTTGGAAATTTGGAAATTCCAAAGTAGCATAGACTTCAGGTCTGAAGGATTCAGAAACTCAATAACATCATCAAGGACAGGTCCTTTCCATTTCTGCTTTGCTATCTTGGGTGCAGGCATCATTGTCTGGTTAATAGTAAGATGGAAGATGGTAGTGGTCATTCCAAGCATCCAAGTCCAGAAGAAGAGAGATCATCTTAAGAGAGGGAAAATGTTTCCCAAAACTGCTCCCTACACCTCCTGACTGAATTCCCTTCCCTTCCTCTCCCATCTCCTGGGCCATAGTTGGATCGCATGCTCATTCCTGAATCAGTCCCTGGTCTACATGGTGGAACAAGTGTCAAGGAGTCAAAGATGGAGAAGTAAGAGTTAAAGATGACTCTGAGGGTTTGAGCCAAATGAGTAGGGAACAAGAGAAGAGAAGTTGCGGGAGGAAAGAAGATTTTTGTAATAGTCCTCAGTTTGAGATGCTAAAGAGATGTCCAGCTGGATATGACCAGCAGGTGAAAACATGGGACTGGAGCTGAGAATGAAGATCAAAGTTGAGGATGTACATTGGAAGTCATCTGCAGAAAGAATAAATAAAGCCATGAGATTGCCAAAGGAGAGGAAGGGTGAGGAGAGCCCACAAAGCAACCCTGGAGGGAGAGGTGGAAACAGGGAAGGCACGGTCAGCAAGCTAGGCAAACCTGGGCCATGTATAGCACAGAAATCAGGGGCAACAGATGGAGTTTCAGGAGGGCCAACAGTGTTAGGAGCTGTGGAGAGAGAGGCTGAGATGGGAGGATCTCCTGAGGCTGAGGTGGGAGGATCTCTTGAGCGTGGGAGTTTAAGGCTGTAATGAGCCATGATTGCATCACTGCATTTCAGCCTGGGTGACTGAGACCCTGTCTCAAAACAATAAATAATAAAAATAATATATCTGCATATATTTTAAAATATTAGGTGGCAAAGAGAGAGGATGGTAATCTGATGGAACTGTAAGGTTAAAAAACGTCTGTTTAGGCAAGAAATAAAATGCCACGGCCACGTTTTTAGGCTGAGAATAAAATTCAAAGGTGAAAGATTGAGAGTAGGAGAAGATGAGATAATGGATACAAAATTTCAGTTAGACAAGAGGAATAAGTTCAAGAGATTTATTGTGCAACGTGGTGGCTACAGTATTGTACTCTTGAAAATCAGAGAGTAGATTTTAAGTGTTCTCACCATGAAAAATAACTATGTAAGGTGATATGTTATCACAATTCAGCCATTCCACAAGGTATACACTTCAAGATATCGTGTTGTACATGATCAATACACAGAATTTTTCACCCAGCGGTAGAGAGGTTGTGGTGGCCTCCATCCTCTCAAATATGTGAAAAGCAAAGAATCTTAGGGGTTTCAAAACACATGGAGGCAGGGCACAGTGACTCATGCCTGTAATTCCAGCACTTTGGGAGGCTGAGGCAGGTGGATCACTTAAGGTCAGAAGTTCGAGGCCAGCCTGGCCAACATGGCGAAATGCCATCTCTACTTAAAATACAAAAATTAGTTGGGCGTGGTGGCATGCACCTGTAATCCCAGCTACTGAGGAGACTGAGGCACGAGAATCACTTGAACCCGGGAGGCTGAGGTTGCAGTGAGCTGAGATTCTGCCACTGTATTCCAGCCTGGGTGACAAGTGAGACTCAGTCTCAATAAATAAATAAATAAATACATAAAAATTAAAAAAAAAAAACCATGGAAAGGAGATATCAACTGATGTGATGTAAAGGAAGAGCATCATTCATTCATTTTTGTCTTATTTCTCTAACATAAATGAGGTAATTTATGTATGCATGCTCTTATGTGCACAAAATGTGATATGTATGTGTTGTGTGATGCCACTGTAGGGAGAAGCACCTGAAGTTGTTATGAATGATTAAAAAATTATTTCAGAGAATACTAACAGTGGGGTCCATGAGAAATCAGCAGTCCTGTTCACCTACTCAGTTACCCTTTGCATCAGGACTAGACTTGAAAACAGAAGGAATTAGAATGAGGTAATCTTCTCATCTCTCCCTTCCTTTCATGACATATTGTAGTCTCTTTCATAAAAATCAGAATGGTGTTGGTCAGCATAATTGGCAATTATTTACAATCTGTCATAACATCACCTATCTTTAAGCTGAACTTGGGTGCTCAATACATTTAAGGTTCTTCTTCACCTTTGGATAGCTATCAAACTGTTGTTTAAAAATTCTGTTATCTTCCCAACTGGCCAACAATGATGGTTTCCATTTTTGAGACTAGGTTCCAATATAAGATCTTAGAAAATATTGCTAAATGTAGGACATGGCATATTGATACAAGGTTGTAAAGCACGAATGTGATAGGAATTTAGAGCATACAAAATTTACTAATTATAAACCAGTTACTACGACTAGCATTGATAGTGGTATCATTACTACTACTACCAATTCACAACTAAAGATAGGGAGGTTTAAGAGGTTAAATGACTTACATAATCTAAAACAACTAGTAAATGAACAGCGGGGCTTTGAATAGATCTTCTGACCCCATACATTGGGTCCCCTCACCATACCATCATACAAGACATATTCTCTGTGCTTTAACAATTTTCGAACAACTATTAATGACAATAATAAAATGGGTAGGCAGTTTAAGAGAAACTAAGTTACTCTGGGAGTTTTGAGAGGAGAAGATCACGGGAGAGGGTTATTGGAGGTGATATTCCACATGAACTTTGAACAAGAGTTGAAATTTCAATTGACAGAAAAAACAGGAGGGCATTTCAGGTGTCTGTGATAGCTGGAGAAAAGACAGAGAGTCAGAAAAGATAGAACATATTTAGGGAACATGAAGTAGCTGATGTTGCAGAACTGTAGGAAAAATGTAGGATAGCGGTGGGAGACAAGACAAAGCAGGTAGCAGTGTGAACTAAATTTGGTAGGTGGAGGTGTACCATTCAAGTTTAGTGAATGATGGAACATAATTAGATCATAAATAGATCTATGCTTGATCTACCCTCAATTCAGGTGGAGAAGGAAGAGAGCGGAAGTAGGGAGACCATGGAGTCAGTCATCACTCAGCAAAGGTATGGGGAACCCAAACACACTTGTGGCAATAAAAAAAAGAGTGAGAAGCAAGATAAATTTCCATGGTAGATTTTTCTTTTTTTATCACTTTAGACAAATGAAGGAAAACACGGGGTGAGGGAGAAAGATATCAAAGAAGACTATGTGATTTTGAGACTGAATAATGGAGAACTGTTATTCTATTAACAAAAATAGTAATGTAGAGATATTGCTTTTGATGGGAATAATGAGTTAGAGTTTTTCATGTATTGAACAATGATTTTAGTTCTCCTGGGGGCCTTCTTGAGCCTTCTATGTCATTCAGATATAAAAGGATGAGAGGCCAAACTTACAGAGAATGCAAATGCGCAATAAACGTACAAAAGACTTCAGCCTCATTGGTAATCATGTAAATGCAAGTTTCTTTTTAAGAATATATTATTTTCCAGCCTATTACATAAAGGTTGAGGAAACAAACTAGACAAACTACTCAGCAATAAACTTAAGAAAAACATAGGATTTGTAAGAAGAAATCTAAAAGGTCTACTGAAAGACAAAGAAAGTTGGAAATAAATAGAAATAACATATACTTGAATAGAAAGTTTTAATATTTTAAAAATGAAAATTGCCCCCACATTTCTGTTTTATGTTTTTGTTTTTGTTTTGTGATGGGGTTTCACTCTCACCCAAGCTGGAGTGCGGTGGTACGATCCTCCTTCACTGCAACCTCCGCCTCCCGGGCTCAAGCGATCCTCCCACCTTAGCCTCCTGTGTAGCTGGGACCACAGGTGCGTGCTATCATGCCTGGCTAATTTTTTTGTATCTGTGGTAATAACGGGGTTTCACCAGGTTGCCCAGACTGTTCTCAAACTCCTGGGCTCAAGCAGTCGGCCCATCTCAGCCTCCTAAAGTGCTAGGATTTTAGGAATGAGGCACCACACCCTGCCCTGCGATTATAAGCTTAACTCAGTCACAGTCAAAAGTTGACAAAATGAGTTTAAAAGCACCTGGATATTTTATTAAGTGAAATAAAATAACCAGGTTGCAGAACACTGTGTATAGCATGCTATGATTGCTGTAAAGAAAGGAAAAATCACACACACACACACACAGACACACACACACACACTGTCCTGGGAAGGGAAGGGAAATGGGCAACCAAAGGAGAGACAGACATTTCATTTCATCCCCTTTCCTATTTCTGAGTTTGAAAATGTAAATACATTATATATCAAAATTAATGAAATCAATGAAGAAGAATAGTTAGACCATTTTTTTTTTTTAAAGAGGAATAATTGAGGCCAGGTGCAGTGGCTCACACCTGTAATCCTAGCACTTTGGGAGGCCCAGGCGGGTGGATCACGAGGTCAGGAGATCGAGACCATCCTGGCTAACAAGGTGAAACCCTGTCTCTACTAGAAATACAAAAAAATTAGCTGGGTGTGGTGGCACACCACTGTAATCTCAGCTACTCTGGAGGCTGAAGCAGAAGAATGGCGTGAACCCGGGAGGCGGAGCTTGCAGTGAGCAGAGATCACGCCACTGCACTCCAGCCAGGCAACAGAGCAAGACTCTGTCTCAAAAAAAAAGAGGAATTATTGGTGTTGGGGTAGGGAGGCATTGGTATGACATACTTGACCACATAAAAGACTTGTTACAAGGATTAAATAAATGAACATATGTAAAGAGTTTGCAACACTATATGTAAAGCATATGTAAAGTATATGTAAAACAGCATATGTAAAGGCTTTACACGTGAAGTATCACATAAATATTTGTTGCTATTATTGTCACAATCTTGATATGTGAACTGTATGACTTAAATGCCATCTATCACGAAGGAATATATCGATAGATTTTTACTATATGAAGTTTAAAAACTTTTGGAAGAGAAAAAATAAAAAAAATAAGATGAAACACAGCAAATGGGGAAAATAGACTTAGAACATATATGATGAGCAAGGTCAGTCATTTCACAAATTTTTTTAATAGCTATCCTGGGTCAGGCGTTACACTAGAGGCTGGCTATGTATATGATGATTAAGAAGATGGTCTGGCCCTCATGGAACTTATAGTCTACAGAAACTAAGAGTTAATATTCTTAATATGCAAAAGATTATTAAAAATCATAAGGGAGAAAAACCCACAGGGTCCAAAGAATTTTTTAAAAAGAAAATATCAGCTGGGTGTGGTGGCTCACCCCTGTAATCCTAGCACTTTGGAAGACTGAGGCGGGTGAATCATGAGGTCAAGAGTTCAAGACCATCCTGGTCAACATGGTGAAACTCCGTCTCTACTAAAAATACAAAATTAGCCAGTCGTGGTGGCACATGCCTGTAATCCCAGCTACTCGGGAGGCTGAGGCAGGAGAATCGCTTGAACCTGGGAGGCAGAGGTTACAGTGAACCGAGATTGCGCCACTGCACTCCCACCTGGGTGACAGAGTGAGACTCCATCTCAAAAATAAATAAATAAATAAAAAGAAAATATCACTAATGGTTAAAAATATAGGAAAATAAATTCAATCTCTGTAGTCAATTTCACTTGAAAAAACTAATAAGATACATTTCTTTCTTCGTTTGTTTATTAATGGTAAAGATTTTTTTAAAAAGCCAAACTCCAGTGTTGGTATGGTGGAGACAGAGGCATTCTTGTATCCTGGGAGTGGGAGTATAATCAGCGTAAGCCTCCTGCAAGGCTGTTTGACGACATGTATTGGAATTTTAAATATGTAAACTGTTTGACCTCTTCCACTCCTAGGAAGAAATAACTGGGTGTATATTTGAAGATGTGTGTCAAAGGATGCTTACCTCAACATTCCTTAATAATAGTAAAAAAAAAAAAAAAAAAGAAAACAACCCTAATACGTCTTACTAGGTAATGAGTTAAATTATGGTGCATTGGTACAATAAAATATGATGTAGTGGTTAAAAAGAATGTAGATTTACACACATTGACATGAAAAGATGTCATAATATAATATTATGTGAAGGAGGTAGATTTCATGATAGATTGTCAAAAATACTATGATCCAATTTAAAAAAATGTGGGTGTATGTCTGAATGTGGGTATGTATAGAAAAAAGTCTGGAAAGATAGATTCTAAAACATAACAGAATGCTTTGGGGTGGTAAAATTAGGAGTGATCTTTGTTTTATTCTTTGTACATTTTTGCTGGCGTTTTCTGAATTTTTAGCAATGACTAGATTACTAAGATGTCAAAATAAAATTATTCAAAAGTTGTTCCTAAATATTTCTGAAAAACTCTTTGGGAATAATTTTGGTTTAACCAAAGCCATGATAACTGAAATTTTTATTATTTGGACTCTCAGGTTTTGCACATTTATATTTTTTCCTGTCCTAAGTCAGTAGGGAAACCTTTGTAAATAATAAAATATTCCAAGAATTTGGAACAAAATGACAATCACAGAGTACTGACCTCATTTCCACAACAGTTAAAAGTATTGAAGAAAAAGAAATCTTGAGAGGGCAGCAGACAAAAAAATCTGAGCAGCATTGACCTCTCTGAAATGGGTTCCTTGGCAGGGTTGGGGGTGTGGTGGAATGGAAGATAAATGAGGATTTCACGTCTTCCTTGGTTTGCTACTGGCCTTATTGTTCCCCAAACTTCATAAATTTCCCCAAATAGTAGTCTTTAGGACTCACCTTGTCCGTGTCACTCTTCTCCCATCCTGGTTGAATTTCATCTTATTTGCCTTTTTATCTGGACATAGAGTTCTCTTGGCTTTGCAACTGTGCTAAGGTGGCAGAAAAATTCCCCAATTCAACCCAGTCTTTTGTGAGACTTGGGGGCCTAATGCTGATCATATTTGCAGCAGAATTGCTCTGTAACTCACAACACTACCCATCTATGAACAGACAACAAGGATGTCTCAGCCCCAGATCTTGGGGCTGGAGGAGGGGCAGCCTTTGGGGACTATGGGGTGATTGTAATGAATCTGTGATTTCATATAGGTCCTAAGTTTAGAAAACGAAATAGACAAAAAGACAATTACTGTCATGTGGGGACCAACATTTTGAAACACAGATTAAAAAGGAGTTCCTGTTTTCAAAAGTATACAAACTACAAATTAAGAAAATAAACTCTGTATGGTCTTTCCTGTATTTGTATTTCTGTACATGCAGTTTCCCTCTCCCCATCCCCACCCGCAACTTTCCTGTCCTGCTGAACCCAGCAGTGGCAGGATGCCCAGCATACAGCAAGTGTTTTTTTTGAGACAGAGTCTTGCTCTGTCGCCCAGGCTGGAGTGCAGAGGCGCGATCTGCGCTCACCGCAAGCTCCGCCTCCTGGGTTCACGCCATTCTCCCGCCTCAGCCTCCTGAGTAGCTGGGACTACAGGAGCCCGCCCCCACGCCCTGCTAATTTTGTGTGTGTGTGTGTTTTTTAATAGAAAAGACGGAATTTCACCGTGTTAGCCAGTATGGTCTCGATCTCCTGACCTCGTGATCCGCCCGCCTCGGCCTCCCAAAGTGCTGGGATTACAGGCGTGAGTCACCGCGCCCACTGCAAGTTTTCTTTTCTTTTTTTTTTTTTTTGAGAGAGAGTCTTGCTCTGTCGCCCAGGCTGGAGGACAGTGGCGTGATCTCGGCTCACCGCAAGCTCCGCCTCCCGGGTTCGCAAGTTTTCTTTTTTGAGACGAAGTCTCACTCTGTCGCTTAGGCTTGGAGTTCAGTGGTGTGATCTCTGCTCACTGCAACCTCCGCCTCCTGGGTTCAAGCGATTCTCCTGCCTCAGCTTCCCAAGTAGCTGGGACTACAGGACTGCGCCACCACACCCAGCTAATTTTTGTATTTTTAGTAGAGATGGGGTTTTGCCCCGTTGGCCAGGCTGGTCTCGAACTCCTGACCTCAAGTGATTCTCCTCCCTTGGCCTCCCAAAGTGCTGGGATTACAGGCGTGAGCTACCACTCCTGGACACATAGCAAGTTTTCAACAAGACTGTTCAGTCCAAATTGTATAGCCCTGTAGAACAGCCCACCCACTTCTTTCCCTTCATCTTAGAACAAAATTCTCACATGAGTTACAAAAAAAGGGAAACAAACTGATTGTGGTGGTACTTAAAGGTGGACGAAGGAGAGGCGTTGATCATCTTCATATTCCTAGGCCTCATTATTGCTTTACCGACTAGAAAAATTCACAAAATTTTCTGAACATTTCTTTTCCAAAATAAATGTGGAAATGCTTGCTATTGTAAAATGGAAAAGCTTATGCGTTCTGAAGAGCTTTATAATCATAAGTCTGTGTATCTGAATTGGAGGAAAAAATGACATGTGAAGGAAACATTTGTAGACTCCAGTTTCAGCTACTATAGCATTTCTTTAAATAAAAGTGAAAAGAATATTACCTCAGATTTATGAATAACTGCTTTGTCTATGTTACTCTCAAAGTCAGCATTTCACGAAAGAACTTTGTGTTCTATTGTTTTTTTTTTCTTCTTTGAACTACTTTTCTTTCCATGTGATAATGTCAGGATTTTTAGTTTCTAACAACTCATCTATTAACAGCAAAGAACAGGCAGGATGTTTGAGATAAGGAAGTAATTAGGAGGTGCTTTTATGTGTTTAATGGTTCCTGAGTCTGAACAGTCTTGTGAGATTTGGATAGGGCTCTTTGAAAAAGGAAATGTATTCAAAGTGACAAGCTAATGCAGGATTTCAATTTTAAGCTTGTGGTGAGCCCAGTAACATAGGCTCATGTAGCAGAATTTGACATTAGATTATGTTAATAAGGCACACTCCTACCCCGACTCTATCCCATTTATACTAATAATCAGTATATCAGACGGGCATACGAACAGGCAGAAAGACATTCTATCCATGACAAAACAATTTAAAACATTTTCTGAGTGATGTTTCCAAACTTGGAAAGACTGCAGTACAGTCGGCCCTCTGTATCTGTGGGTGCCACATCCACAAATCCAACCAATTGTAGATGGAAAATATATAATAAAAATAACAATAACAAAACAACAAGTAACAATATAATAAAAACTAATACAAGTAAAAATACAATAGGTAGCATTTACGTTGTATTTGGTATCATAAATCATACATTGTAACTAATCTAGAGATGATTAAAGTATATGAGAGGATGTCTGTGATATGAAGATACTATGTCATTTTATATAAGGGACTTGAGCATTTGAGGATTTTGGTATCCATGGGGACTGGAGGTGGAGGTATTCTTGGAACCAATCCTCCCAGGATACTGTGGGAGGAGTGTACTAGGCCACTTTTAAACAAATGATTCTAGTCCTTTAGATAAAATGAGAGACAATCCTGATAATGGTGTACCTATGCTGTTTTCCATAGAGAAATCAGATGTGTGTTGCATATTTGTAAAGCCAACTGCTTTGTGAAGTGAAGGCAGAGTGTCAGGACCTAGGCTTTTGCTGTTGTGTCTGCCATTTCTTCTGTTTTTACCCATCAGTATAGGACCTGCTCCATAACATGTCTTCTTCTGGTGAGCCCGGACATGTCTCACTTTTGAAGCTCCAGAAACAGAGCTGATCCAATTAAAGCAGGCACTTTCAGATGGAATTCACAGATTTTGTTACTGAAGGAACAGGGAGAGCCAGCAGGAAACTGGGCTGCCTGGCAAAACCCACGGTGACCATCAGTAGAAAGGGAGATGTGATCACTATAAAAATGAAAAGCATCTTTAAAAATAATGAGATTGCTTTTAAACCTAGAAATGAATGTGAGGAAACCACATCAGGTGGCCATAAAATCAAGAGTACTGTAACCTTAGATAATGACTCCCTGGCTGAGGTTCAGGACTGGGATCACAAGGAGACCTCATTGGGAGAAAGATGGTGGGTGAGAAGATGGGGGTGGAAAGTGGTGAGCAATATTACCTGTGCTCAGAAACAGGGGATAGAATGAACAAATTCAGTCTCAAACTCCTAAGGACTCCTAAGCTGTGATCCAAACTGCAGAGGTTGTTTACACAAAATTCCAAATTAAAAAGAAAGTTTCCTGTTCCTTCAGTGTCTAACTGAAATGCCACCTCTGCACTCACTCTTCCCAGTCCTCCAAACAGATACTCTCTTTTCATCTTTTGAACCTTTAGCACTGGCTTTGCGCCTCCCTCGAGGTACTCACCACTCATCGCCATTTAGATCCCCACTTTCCTGACTTCACTGATTCACCTTTACCTTTCCATCTGCCATGGCTCCTTGTACAGGACCTCGTCCATAGTAGGCATAGCAAATACTTCAGTGAAGAAGTAAATGAATATATTGATTATTTAAATAGTCCGGTAAAATGCAAAGTTAGGTACAAATAAATCTGTTGTGGATTGAACAAAATCAATACATGTAAAAGTTTACTTTTTTATTGCACAATAATACATATTTATCATAGAACTTTAAGAAAATACAGGCAAGTAAAAAATTATCTATAATTATTCTATCAAGAGAAAGCCACTCTTCTGTCTTTTCTTCTATTCATAGACATACATAGATCTATGTATGCTTATATTTATATGTATAAATATATAATGTGAACACAAACACACACGGATACATTTTTCCAACCAAAATATAATAATGGGGTATCCTGCTTTGTAGCCTGTGTTATTTCAACTTCTCTGAGAAGCAGACATCAAGACATGATTAGATGCAACGGTCCTCAACACTTTTAGCACTAGGGATGGGTTTTGTGGAAGACTATTTCTCCACAGACTATGGAACAGTGGAAAGGATGGTTTTGGGATGATTCAAGAGCATTACATTTATTGTGCCAAGGCCACAAGAGCATTACATTTATTTCTATTATTATTACATTGTAATATATAATGAAATAATTATACAACTCACCATAATGTAGGATCAGTGGGAGCCCTGATAGATAATCCTATCTGGGGTTGATGGAAGACAGTGACAGATCATAAGGCATTAGATTCCTGTAAGGAGTGCACAACCTAGATCCCTTGCATGCACAGTTCACAATAGGGTTCGTGCTCCTATGAGAATTTAATGCTACCACTGACCTGACAGGAGGCAGAGCTCAGGATGTAATAGGAGTGATGGAGAGTGGCTGTAAATACAGATGAAGCTTCACTGGCTCACCTGCTGCTCATCTCTTGCTGTGTGGCCCAGTTCCTAACAGCCCCCAGACCAGTACTGGCCCGTGGCCTGGTAGTTGGGGACCCTAATAAGATAAGAATCTGTGAAAGAAAGTCGGGAGAGGCTGGGAGTTAGATAGATAGATAGGGGAAATAAGTCTGACCCTAAGTGAAGCAAAGAAAGATAGGAAGGTGACTGGTAATATCCTAGACTGCCATGTAGTGCAGAGAAAGTTCAGCAAGACCTTGTGGAGTACTTTAGTAGAAGAGCTGGGAGATGTGGACTCCTCTGCCATCAGAAGAGTCTACATTTCCCAGGAAGGAGACTGCAATAGTAACTCTGTCAGGTTCAATCACCATGGCCTTGGCACGGATGCAGAGACAGATTTTCGGAGAACAACAGCAGAGGCCTTTGAGCAATTATACTCCCTGTAGTTGGAAGTGCACTACCAATTAACCACCTTTTATTAGGGCCATCTTTCCAAGCCATAAAATACTCATATATAGGGTTTCAATAATATTTATGCTTCAAAAATAATACATAGATATTTTAGAAAACCTGGAAAATGAGCTGAAAGAAGATAAAATTTATAAGTAAGTCTAAGTCTAGAATTGCCCACTATTAACATTTTGATATATGCTTTTTCAGGTTAAAGTGTATATATGTAATGTTATATGCTTATATATTTGTATAAATACAAAATATAAATACATATATATGTTCACAATTTTCTAGCATTTGGGAAAATGACAGTATCTGCTCTTTAGTGTATCTTGGACATATGAAACAGAACAGGCTGTAAGTTCGTGGAAGCTGATTGAGAGATTTTTAACATATACAATGATAAGACATTATATCTGCTGAAGTAGTTTTCTGCTTGGATTTTAGAGATAGGCTTGATTTCATACCTCTTCACCAAAGTTATTTTATAAATTGTATATACAGTTTTGTATTAAATGATAAGAATGTAATGAGCAAATGTGCCGTAATCTTTCAAAGTTTACTTGTGTTTTCCAAAGTAGTAGCTTAGTGACTAAGCCAATAGCTTTATAAAAGTGATTTATTTTGAAATTATAAAAATAGCCAGGCGCGGTGGCTCACGCCTGTAATCCCAGCACTTTGGGAGGCCGAGGCGGGCGGATCACAAGGTCAGGAGATCGAGACCACGGTGAAACCCCATCTCTACTAAAAAATACAAAAAATTAGCCGGGCGCGGTGGCGGGCGCCTGTAGTCCCAGTTACTCAGGAGGCTGAGGCAGGAGAATGGCGTGAACCCGGGAGGCGGAGCTTGCAGTGAGCCCAGATCGCGCCACCGCACTCCAGCCTGGGCGACAGAGCGAGACTCTGTCTCAAAAAAAAAAATAAATAAAAATAAATAAATAAATAATAAAAATAAGATTTTAAAGGTTGTAACATGTTCAGTAAATAGTGTTTGTTGAAAAGTTGTGGTTAAATACATAGAGCTCTTCTTAATCACGACATACATAACTAAAGAAGAAATGTTATGTGGAAACATTCAAATGAAGATATAGTTCTTGTGATATGTAACAACTTTTACATGAATGAAACAAACAAACAAAAAGATTTGAGAATGTGAACTGGTATTCATTGAGTTAGCACCTACAAGGATGGGTTCTTATTTCTCCCCACCATGCTTTCTTGATGAATGTGTATGTGTAATGTACAGAAATGATCTTATTAACATTCTCTTATTAACTTCCTGCTGGCCTTCACTTTAAGAAATTTTTATAGTTGAAATGTAATCTATGTCGGCAGGCTTCAACAACCTCAATGTATAGATAAGATTATAATTCCCTTAATACTCCAGTTTATAATGGCCCTAAGCACCCACCACTTGACTGGCAGGCTTTCCAGCTTTCTTCTAGCATTGTTGTAGTTCCCCTGTTACTGTCTGCTGGTGGAGAGAGAACTCAAATGTCCCTTGAGGCTAAATTCGGTAACTGCTGGCTTCTTGTTGTACCTTCTGGTTTTGGTTGTCCTAAGTGCGAGGGATTTGTCCCTGGTAATGTTCAGTGGTTGCTGACCACCCTGCCAAGAACCTCTCTTCTCCTGCAGAGATGTGATTCCAGCCATCCCAATGTGGACCTCTGCCTATTAGCCTCGTTCATGATAATTCCAAGGGTGAGAACGAAGATGGCCTCTCATCATCATCCAAATTCTACCAGGGTTCTCCCACAGCAAAACTCCCCAAGCTCTGAATGGCATAGCACCTGATATAGCAATTTCAATTTGGATATAGGTTCGTTTTTGCCAAGTTGCATCCAATACGCTTGAGTAGCTGAGTCAGGATTCTCTCTTTCCAGGAAGCAGGATGCAGAGACTGGGATACTTTAATTCCATGATTTAGGTCTTGAAGCTAAGAACCGATGGTATGGACTCTTTTCACCCCGCAATGCTCTCCTGGCCTTCTGCCCACTCTTCCCTGACACTGCCTCCTTAGGATGAATTTCCTCAGTCTGACACTGGGTCTTTCTTTTAACCACTGTGGAAGGTGTATGTTAGGGAAGAGGGTGAAGGTGAGGGTGGGGAAAAAGATGGTTCCTAACCAATGATTGACAAAAGGTTATGTTGCATAACACTAAGCTATGCTCAAGAATTAACACTGAATCAGGAAAAGGCTGAAGGAAAGAGAATGATCCCGAAGAGTCATCTTCAATCCAATATTAAATTTTAAAATACCTCACAGAATTGTGTAATTTTACAACTGGAAGGGATTTTAAAACCTTTTTCATCCAACTCCCTTATTTTATGTGTGCAGAAACTGATGTGACTTGCTCAAGGTCAGGGTTATTGACAGAACCAGCTCTATAATCAAAATTATCTGACCCTGTCAACCTCGCACCCACAATTCAGCAAACACATCTTACAGATCAAAACCACTCTGTTCTATTCTTACTTTTATTAGAATCAAACATACAAACAAGAGCTTTAACTTTATTTTTTAAATCAGAATAACTGTTAGCAATGTATAGATGTTTTAGGATGGATCCCTTACCTGGATTCACCAGGATTACAGCGATCTATTTTTAGTTTTCCATCTTCCTAGTCCTATACAAGATACTGTTTCTATATTGTTAATACATTGAGACAAAAATTCTTCAAAAATAGTAAGTAAAAAGGTGTATTTCTATCTTTATCCAGAAGCTTCTATCTAGCAAAATTTAAAAAAAATTTTCTTTTTTAGAGACAGGTTCTAGTTCTGTTGCCCAGAGTGCAGTGGCACAATCATAGCTCATTGTAACCTCAAATTCCTGGGCTCAAGTGACCCTCCTGCTTCAGACTCCAGAATAGCTGGGGCTACAGATACGAACTGCCATGCCAGCTAAGTGGAAAAAAAAAAATTGTAGAGCTATCCTATGTTGCCCAGGCCAGTCTCGAACTCCTAGTCTCAAGTGATTCTCCTGCCCCCTACTCCCAGTGTTGGGATTACAGGTGTGAGCCCTGCCCCTGGTGTAGTGAAAATTTTATCTAGTTTATCTAGCTTTATTTAGCTTCATTTTAATCTAACAGATACCTGAGTACAGGATAGAATAGGTTTGCCCTAATTTATAGCACATTGTCAGTTGTATTCACTTTCCTTCTGATGTAAATTATTATTGTTATTATTTTTTGAGACAGAGTCTCTCTCTGTCACCCAGGCTGGAGTGCAGTGGAGCGATCTCAGCTCACTGCAACCTCCCCCTCCCAGGTTCAAGTGATTCTCTTGCCTCAGCCCCCTGAGTAGTTGGGACTACAGGCCCATGCCACCACGCCTGGCTCATTTTTGTGTTTGTAGTAGAGACGGAGTTTCACCATGTTGGCTAGGCTGGTTTTGATCTCCTGGCCTCAAGTGATCTGCCTGCCTCAGCCTCCCAAAGTGCTGGGATTACAGGCGTGAGCCATTGCACCTGGCCTCTGATGTGAATTATAATGGCTGCTGGTAAGACCCAGCGGCCAATAGACACTAATGTAATTACTATAATCTCTTGACCAGAATTAAACATTTCAAGCCAATGCTATACCACGACAATTTTCTACTAAAATCAGACAGATTCTTAACACAGTTTTTCTCTTCCACTGTAATACTTTCATTTTCTGCTATATATGAAGTACATAAAAAGGTTAATAGTTGTGCAGTAAAGGAAGAAAAATAACTCCCATATTCATTTAGCATGAAAAGATTCTTTAAGCAAATCTCCAGTCAAGAGTTATGATTGATAGTAATAATAGAGATAAGCATGTTTTTAATTCAAAATTAACATAAGCAGAAGGAATGTACTTTGCCAGTTATGGAATTAATCCCTCTAGCTGAGATTATCTTCAAAATTTTCAAACAGGTTCTGTCAAGCGGGAGAATATAATATCATTTTACAGAATTAGTGTCTGAAATAAAAAAATTAACATTTCTTTGTGTGTGTGTCTTAGATTTTGTAAAACATCTTCCACATTCTAATTCTTCCTTAGAATAAACTTAAAGAGTAAATACTATAATCTCCCAATTTATAAATGAAAAAAAATCCTGAAGTTCAACAAGGTGAAATGACTGCTTTAGGTTACAAGTGTAGTAAATAGTGGAGTCTTTTTTTGTTGTTGTTGAGACAGGGTCTCTGTCATTGTGGTGTGATCACTGCAGCCTTGACCTCCCGGGTTCAAGCAAGTCTCCCACCTCAGCCTCTGGGAGAGCTGGGGCTACAAGTGTGCACTACCACACCTGGTTAAGTTTTTGTATTTTTTGTAGAGATGGGGTCTCCCTATATTGGCTAGGCTGGTCTCAAACTGCAGTCTCAAGCCATTGCCTACCTTGGCCACCCCAAGTGCTGAAATTACACATGGCTGAGCCATGGGCTGGGCCAATAGTGGAGTCTTGATTTGAAATAATGTTTTCTGATTTTATTTTTCCTTTTTTCTTTCTCCTTTTCTTCCAGTGATTTAAAAACTGTATGCCTTTTCCCAAAGAATGCCTTTCTGAGGAATAGCATGCATATTTTCAGATACCTAGACTAGTGCCACTTTACTACAAAATACTATTGTAGCTTTGAATATAATCTCCTGAAATCCTTTAAGATTGCTTTTTTTTTTTTTCAATTAAATTGTGATTTAGTACCAATGGGTTCTTTGAGTATTTCAAGTTGATGACTCTACTTTTTAGGCAAATAGACTAAATTTATAATGACATTCTCAAGTATAAAGTAATTGTTTTCAGAATTTTCCTAATCCAACATATTGTCCCAGAAAATCAAGTATTTTTTAGCAAATAGGGAACCTACAGTATAATAAGAGAAAAATCTAAGCAGAAATATCAATATTTCATGAACATCATAAATTATTTTAAAAAGTGGTCCTTCACTAAAACGTATATTGGTTTAAGGCCAGGCATGGTGGCTCACACTTATAATCCCAGCACTTTGGGAGGCTGAGGTGGGAGGACCACTTGAGGCAGGAGTTCAAGATCAGCCTGAGCAACATAGTGAGACCCTGTCTCTACAAAAAAAAAAAAAAATTATCCAAGTGTAGCGGCATACCCCTATAGTCCTAGCTACTCAGCAGACTGAACTGGGAGGATCATTTGAGCCTAGGAGTTCAAGAATGCAGTGAGCTATGATCATGCCATTGCACTCCAGGTTGGACAATAGAGCAAAACCCAATCTCAAAAAGAGAAAAAAAAAAGTGTGTGTATGTATGTATTTAAAAATTACATAAGTTGGACATGCTAGTTGAAAAAAATTAAAACAATGCAGCAGGGTATGAACTAAAAAGTTTGCATTCCTCTTCTCACCCAAATCATTATTTGTGTGCATGTATCTTGTCAAATCTTTCTAATCATTCGTTTTTAAAATGAGAAGTCATAGATATGACTAATAAATGAAATGCATGATCCTTGATTGGATCCTGAATTTAAAATTGATTCTATATTGATAATGGCATTGTATCAATATTTACTTTCTTCAGAGTGATAATCGTATTGTGGATGTAGAAGAACGGCCTTGTTTTTAGAAGATATGTGATAAAGTATTGGGTTGAACTGTCAAAGTGTCTGAGTCTAACTATCAAATGGAAGAGGAAGGTATGGAAAAAGGAAAAGAGGAAGAGAGGGAAGGAAGGAGGGAGAAGGAGAAGAAAGAGAGATAGAGAGGATGAATGAAAGAAAAAGTAACTGTGGAAATTTTACCAACTGGTGAATCTAAGTAAAGAGTATCTGGATTTTATTGTATTATTCTTGAAGCTTCTCTGATGGTCTAAAATTTTTCGAAATGAAAAGAACAAGAGGGAAAAAATAGAAGATATCATAACAATGTGCTATAATGAAAATAGCTATTTGGTGCTAGAAATATCTGTGTTGAATTCCAGACTACAAATTACTTAATAGCCAGGTGACCTTGGCCTAGCTAGTTAACCTCTGAATAATTCAGCTTTACCTCTTTAAAATAAAAGTACTATCTACCTTGAAGCATTCTTTTAATAATTGTATGAAAGAAGTCCTGACCTACAATATTCTCAATACATACCGGTTCTCCTTTCCTCTGAACTAACACCCATTTTCTTTAATAATAACTTATGTGAGAACTTTCTGTTTATAGTAATGTTGATCTAAATTATTCAAATCAATTTCCCCTCTCCGTCCCCCAGCTGAAGACAACTAAAAAGGCTGGATATAACATCTTAAAACATTTCTTGAAATATTAAAGAGATGACAAGACAGTAAGACATTTTTAGGCCAACAATGGAAGGAAAATGAGAACTTAAAGAGAAAAGCAAGAAAGAAGTCACTTTTGTGTTGACGTCATTTTATAATTCTTTAATATTAGAACCTTCATTTAACAGGCTTGAGGACCTGGAAGACAAAAATCAAAGTCCAGATCTTGCTTGGAGTGGGGTTTGAAGCAGTGATGCCTCTCACAAATAAGCTGAGCCTTCAAAGGGCTACAGCCTGGGGGTCAACCACAAGCAAGACAACCAGCTCTGTTCAAATCCCCTAGTCAGTTTGAATTGCCTCTGACCCTCATGGGCAGGAGCAAGCACAGATCCTCTCTTGAGCAAAGTTCCTTCACTGTAAGCCTTAAATTATTCCTATAAATCCTTTTAAAAATGCATTTGTAATGCATCAAAGATAACCAGGCATGGCCTGGTGCAATGGCTTACGCATGTAATTCAGCACTTTGGGAGGCTGAGATGGGCAAATCACGAGGTCAAGAGTTCAAGACAAGCCTGGTCAACATGGTGAAACCCCGTCTCTACTAAAAATACAAAAATTAGCTGGGCGTAGTAGCATGCACCTATAGTCCCAGCTACTCAGGAGCCTGAGGCAGGAGAATTGGTTGAACCGGGAGACAGAGGTTGCAGTGAGCCGAGATTGTGCCACTGCACTCCAGCCTAAACGGCAGAGCAAGCCTCTGTCTCAAAAAAGAATAAAAAAAGATAACCAGTCACAAAGATAAGTGATAACTGAGAAGAGTAAATATGACACATTGGAAATAATCAAATGTAACTACCAAAAGCAAATTAAAAGCATAACTAAAAGTTTTGAACTTAGCAGATAGTTTTAACATTAGAGGCAACTAAAGATGAAGTCAGTGAACTATAAAGTATATCAGAAGAAATTATCCTGGGAACAACATATAGAAACAATATGAAAGAGGATTATAAACATAAAGGATACTGTGTGAAGATCTAACATAGGTTTAACTGGAGTTCCAGAAGGAGGGGACAGAGACAAGGGAAAAGGTAATATCTGAAGAGATAATGGCTGAGAATTTTCCAGCCATGAAAGGTAACAATTCACAGATTACAGATGACCAGTGAATCTCAAGCTGAATAAATTACAAAAAAAAAAAAAAAAGAAAAGAAATCCTTACTTAGAACCCACTGTAGTGAAACAGCAGAAGACCAATGACAAAAAAAGTCTTAGTGTAGAAAAAAAGAGATTATCTTCAAAGGAGAGATAATGGGGCCAAGTAAAGGCCTAGATAGCTTCACTGGCAGCTCTACTAAACATTTATGAAAGAAATCAGGTCTCTCACAAATTCTTCCAGAGAATCTTGATCCTGTTTTAGGTGTTCACCATAACCTCCACTCAAGATGAAAACTCTATTCAACTTTGTATGGGAGGTTTTGGCAGTACAGTAAGGTGAGAAGAAAACATAAAAGTATAATGACTGGAAAGAAGAAACAAAACTGTAATTTACATGATATGACTGTATATTTTTCTTTACCTGTGTGTTATATTTCACACTAAAAATGTTTTAACAGCCTTATATCTTCATAACATTTTATGGTTTTTCAAGGCACTCTTACAATAATGATCTTATTTGATTGTCACGGTTCTGTGAGGAAAAGAAGTTGAGTCACAAAGCTGGCCAGTGGGAGAATTTGCACCAGAACGCAGGTCTACTGTGCCTTTCCAGTTTGTAGGTATCTTTCTATGGCATTCAATTTAATGACAGTTGTTCATAAAGTAATCCTTTTGTTTGGGAACATAATTTACATTATGTGATGTGCTATTGGTTATAAAGTGATACAAAACTGTACGTGACTGTGGAATTAGATAGGAGGAAGAAGCTATAACTTAACCAAAGCAACTGTTTTACTTTGGTTATGAAAAGAGCAGATGCTCAAAGTATATTAGAAGCCATTTATAGCGCTAGTGTTAAAGGCTAAATTGTGTTCCTCCAAAATTCATAGGTTGAAGTCCTAACCCTCAGTATCTCAGAATGTGACTCTATTTAAAGACAGGGTGTTTTCAAAGCGGTAAAGTTAAAATGAGGCCATTAGAATAGACTCTAATCCAGTATAATTGGTGTCCTGAGAAGAAAAAATTTGAACACAAATGGGCACAGAGGGAAGACCATGTGACGACACAGGGAGAAGATGCCATCTACAAGCCAAGGAAGGAGGTCTGGAACACATCCTTTCCTCAAAGCCTTCAGTAGGAACCCAACCTACCAACACCTTGATCTCAGACTTCCAGCCTCCAGGACTGTGAGAAAATACATTTCTGTTGTTTAAGCGACCCCAGTCTGTGGTACTGTTATGGCAGCCCTAGCAAACTAACATAGCTACTGACTAAAATAAAATAAAGGCCATTACTCTCTAGCAAAGTCAGATATAATCAGATACTGGATTTATACAGCAATTCTTAGTAGTTTTTTTAGCTCTTCACTTGTAACTTTAAAAACCTATTGATTTTTTTTCAGGGAAAATAACTTTGCTACTGAGTGTTTGATACTCTGTAGTCTCTATCTGCCTTTTCACCATTGAAATAAATTTTTTATAACATTATATATTGAATCAATTGAGATTTCATAGTAATTAAATTATTATGTTATAGCAGAATAGCTGTTTCTGTGATGGTTCTTTTCATATTATCAGATGATGTAAATGAGTTCGTATTATCTGTGAAGTGATCCAACAACATTTTGGAAGATATCATAAATTTCACTTTAACAGACCATGTTAAGCTTACATTTAGGGGGACATATTTTTGAAGAGTTAACATGAATGCTAATATATTAACTATCTGAAAAGGCACTGGGACCCTGTCATTTATGCCCTTCTCTACCCAGGCTGAATGTACCTGGAACATCTGGTCTTTCATTCATTAAATTCAACATTCCAGCGGAAAATGCTATTGGAATGTGCAAAGATTCAAACAACAAGCCAGGACAGCTGCATCTGAGACCAGTTCTATTTTGAAATCAGAAAACCCATGCAAATAAACAATAGCAACACACATAAGAAGTGAATTAATGACAGCTTACTGGAGATGACTCAAAAAGAGAAAAATTTCAATTGCACTTTCCAGCCTTCTCTCAAGGATTAAAAGAGGTAGATTGCTAATCATCCTGAATTAGATGGTAGATTTATGTAAAACGAATTTATACTATATTACAAAGAAGAAAAAATTTCAGAACATTTTATACTCAATGACTTTTTCTAAATGAAATAATTCCACTTACACTTCCCCCCACATTTCTCTCTCAACAGTTCTAAAAAGAGGAAGAAATCAGAAGTTTTCTAATGCATTGCCATTATTGGACCCTTCTAACCGAAGGCCTGAAGTCACGAAGCCTGGCCCGAGAAGGCCATTTCTGGAGTTCTCATGGTTGTTTTCATGGGAAGCAAAACTCATTGGGAAACTCTCAACTTGCCAACATTTCAATCAGGAAAACTAGTGAAGATATACCTGGAGAAATTAATTTATTCATCTGGCCAAAGAATTTTAATTCAGTCCTCATATATTGAGTAACAACGAAAAATTTTATAATTAGCTTAAGTTATATGGTACTTTTATTAGTGAAAAACAAAGGAATTTAATTCAGATTAAGAACATTCAAGAAATAGGTCATACGGTTAGCTATGAAAAAACTCCAGAGAAAGCTCATTGTTGCTTAACTAAGGTACAGTATATTGATTTTAGAAACTTCAGGGGTGCTTTTGTTCCAAGTCAAAAATATGCTGTATTTCTTATATGTCATTTTTATGCTCCTTAATTTACCAATTTGAATACTGTCAACAACATAGTTCAGTGTTTTTTCAAAAATAAAATTTAATGACTGGTTCTTTTTCCATTTAAAACAATTTCTTTTAATCCCTTTTTCAAAGTTTATTTTATTCTCTTTTTCAAAGTAAGGGGAAATTCTAGAAATGCTTGCTGGCATAGTCTGATTGTTTAAACTTGCTACTTTATAGCCAATCTGTTGCTTACTAATAATTTTAATTGCATCAATCACTCATTCTAAAATTGTGCTTTTTATCTTGACTTGTTCAGTTCACATGCACTCCTGATTATGAAAGAGTTTTTTTCTGATGCTCCAACTCACTGGAAAATGAGGGGAATCAGTTTTTCTTGTAAAATATGTACTAAACCATTTACTCTTTACAGAGCATTGTACTAATCAGAGGCATTATGCCTCTGTCTAGTGAATCAATCTGCTTAACATTCTTATACTTACATTTTGCAAAACCCAGTCCCTGATTACATCTCTAGAAGGTTTCTAAGATTACTCCTTCATAAAGTTTCTCATTTAGGTCTTAATTTGCAAAAATTTTAATGAATGTTCATTGGTATGTTGCTTTATAACTTTTCTAATTATTTAGTTCTTATGATCTGTCTTCATAGCTTGACTATAAACTTTCAAGGGTTGGTACCATGTCTTCTACTATTTATATAACTAGCAACATCACTGTGATTGGTACTCATTCACCTAGAAATCTAAAATAACATATAGAGGTTTTTTTTTTTTCTTTTTTTTTTTTTTTAGAGACAGGATCACACTCTGTCACCCAGGCTGGAGTGCAGTGGTGTGATCTTGGCTCACTGCAACCTCCACCTCCACGGTTCGAGCGATTCTCCTGCCTCAGCCGCTTGAGTAGCTGGGATTACAGGTGCCCACAATCACACCTGGCTAATTTTTGTATTTTTAGTAGAGACGGGGTTTTGCCATGTTGGCAAGGCTGATCTCCAACTCCTGACCTCAAGTGATCTCCCTGCCTCGGCCTCCCAAAGTGCTGGGATTACAGGCGTGAGCCACTGCACCCAGGCCAGTGTGAGAGTTTTGACCTGCTTCATTTCCAGCCTGGTCAGGTTCACCCCTCCTTAGGCAACCTGGCGGTTCTCTGCTCCAGGGAGGTCACTATATGGATGCCAAACTTAGTGCAGACACCTGATCGGCTTAGAGAACTATGGTCCAGATCTCTTGTGCTCAGGTGATCCTCTCACCTGAGCCTCTGGGGTAGCTGGGACTACAGGCAGGCACCACTGTGCCCAGTTTAAAATAATATTTCTACCGATGACATCCAGTCACAGTAAAATTCTGAAGTGTTTTCTGAATAATTGAAGAAAATGTGAACTGAGTTTCATGCTGTAGTCCAATATTTTGAATTTCAGCAATCTTGAATTATAAATGTATGTCCTCATTTTCAGATCCCAGATTATGTTCTCCCCAATCATTCCAAATGAACAAGAGTTCACTATGTGGTGTTCTGCATAAAGCAGGAACTCAGGGCTTGCGTTTGATTTTAACAAATTGGAACAAAACCCCAAAGAGAAGAAAAACTTTTCAATTTGCATCCCATTAATTTGTATTTTGTGATAAAAAAACAAAACAAAACAGGGAGTAGGCTGAAGTATACCTTTGTTTTAGCTATGAAAATAGGGTTTACCCTGTAAATTTTTAATGTAAAGAAGGTGAAGAAACTTAAATAATTCATTCATTCAACAGCCAGTTATTTAGCCCCTACTAAATACCATATGCTCTTCTTCTTCTTTTTTATTTTTGAGACAGGGTTTCACTCCTGTTGCCCAGGTTGGAGTGCAGTGGCACGATCTTAGCTCACTGCAACCTCTGCCTCCCAGGCTCAAGTTATCCTCTCACCTGAGACTCCTGAGGAGCCGGGACCACAGGTGTGCACTCCCCCACCCGGCTATTTTTTTGTACTTTTAGTAGAGATGGGATCTTGCCATGTTGTCCAGGCTGGTCTGAAATTCCTGAGCTCAAGCAATCCGCCCACCTTGGCCTCCCAAAGTGCTAGTATTACAGGCGTGAGCCACCATGCCCAGCCTAAATACCACACGCTTTTCTAGACTCTTGGGATATATAGGAAAGCAGAAGGGACAAGGATTTCTGCCTTTGTGGAGTTTACATTCTAGTGAAATAGAGTGGGGCAGGAAATATAATTAAAAATTAGTAAATCTATAGGATGGTGATAATTGTTATTGAGAAAAACAAGGAAAATAGAGAATATGCGGGGTAAAGGGTGCAGAGGGTGGTTAGGTATGGATCCTCTGAAAAGACGACGTTTGAGCAAAGACCTGCAAGCGTGAGGGATGAGCCATGAGTTCCTGCAAAAGCACTGTTAAGCCCCTCCAATATCTGAATGGACTTCTCCTCTCAGACAAGGGAATTCCAAAGTTAACCTGAAAAACTAGTTCAGGCCATGGTGGGAAGTGGAAGTTGGACATGCCTCACAGCTGACCAGCATTAACATCAACACAGAGAACTTAAGACTGATAGCACAGACTCTTTTTAAGTCTAGTAAGAAACCTTTACAATCTTTTCTCTCTGAAGCCTGGAGGCTTCATCTGCATGATAAAATCTTGGTCTTCACAACCCCTTATCATAACCAGACATTCCTTTCTCTTGATTCCAGGTCTTTAGATAATAACCAACTGCCAACCACCTACGACCTGGAACTCCCCGCTACCACTGTGCCCCCCACCCCCACACCCCACATGCTTCCAGTTGTTCCTTCTTTCCGGACAGAACCAATGTCCATCTTACATGTATTGATTGATGTCTTACGTCTTCCTAAAATGTATAAAACCAAGTTGTAGCCTGACCGACTTGGGCACATGTTCTCGGGACCTCCTGAGAGTTGTGTCACAGACCATTGGTTACTCACATTTGGCTCAGAATAAATCTTTTCAAATATTTTACAGAGTTTAACTCTTTTCATCAATAGCAGCGAGGTGTGTAGTTTCCGGGCATAGGCCCAGCAAGGGGCCCAGTGACTGGAGTGGACTGGGTGAAGAGAGAGTTGGAAAATGAGGTCGGGTCAGGCAGGACTGTGATTCTCCACATGGCTGCACGTAGGAAACACCTGTGGAGCTTTTAAAGGACTCTAGCCCAGGCCCTGACTCACAGTCTCTGGCTTTAAAGGTCTCCCCAATGATCTACGAGGTACTTTAGGCCGCGGTAAGGACTTCGGCTTTGTTTTTTTTTTTTTTTTTTTTTTTTAGAGACAAGGTCTTGCTGTGTCACTCAGGCTGGAGGGCAGTGGCATGAACATAGCTCACTATGACCTTGTTCCCCTTGGGCTCAAGCAATCCTCCTGCCCTTGCCTCCCAGAATGCTGGGATTACAGGCATGAGCCACTGCACTCTGCCTGATTTTGCCTTTTATTTAGAGCTAGATGGAGGCCATTGGATGGTTTTGAGCAGATACATGGTCTATCTTTTAAAAATAATCACTTTGACCAGGCATGGTGGCTCACACCTGTAATCTCAGCACTTTGGGAGGCTCAGGCGGGTGGATGACTTGAGGCCAGGAGTTTGGGACTAGTCTGGCCAACATAACGAAACCCCATCTCTACTAAAAATACAAAAAATTAGCCGGGCATAGTAGCACACACCTCTAATCCCAGTTATTCTGGAGGTGGAGGCATGAGAATTGCTTGAACCCAGGAAGCAGAAGTTGCAGTGAGCCGAGAGTGCACCACTGCACTCCAGCCTGGGAGACAGAACGAGACTCTGTCTCAAAAAAAAAAAAAATCACGCCGGTCCTTGTGTTGAGGGGCAAGAGCAGAAGCAGGGAACCCATTGCCTTAAAATAAAGCTATTTGTGTGCAGTCTTACAAAGAACTAACATTAATTCAAGTGAGTTATCAGAATATAAGACATCCTATAAGTCCTGCTATCAATTATTGCTTAGTACTTATAAAGTGTATTTCAAGTTCCTTCATGCATAGTACAATTGGATTATTTGAGAAGTGTTCTGGAATTAAGCTTTTCACTAACTGGACTTACTTTTTCTGCAGTAGTTGGGGTTGGTGAGGTTTTGGGGAACAAAGGGGAAAAGGCCCTTTTCCTGATGTTGTGGCAGTGCCACATCCCTCTCCCTTATCATTCACGTCTCAGGGGGCTGGGAGATGGGCAGGACTAGAGAAAAATGAGCTGGTGACAGATGATGGGGCCGCGGAGGAGCCATGTCTGTTTGCTGCCGTTGCCTGGAGGAGTGCAGAGTCTACAAAGGGGCAGGAGGCCCATAGTCTCTGTGCACTTGTAACTCTGTTCTCTGCTATTTTGCATTGAGGTGAATGGAAAGGCAGAGGGAACCATGATAACATCTACTCTACTAAGCAGATTGTGGTGTGGGGACTGAGTGACACAAGGACCATTTTACTGGGATATTTGCACCTCAGATTTGTCATCTGGAGACAATAAACCACTTTGTAAAGTGATTTGAACATTTAGAAGATAGTCCGCATATGGTAGTTTGCATAGTACTAGGCCCATAGTAAAGGCTTAACAATATTTACTGTTATCATGCTATTTCTTTATTGTTTATGTGTTTAAAAATTTAACTAACAAATCATAAGCATAATTTAATTCTTTGCTTAACATAATTTTATGATTGAATTTAAACATTTAACGTTTTTAGGAATGCATCAAAACTCCAAATACTATATACTGAGAAACGATTTAGTGAAGCTTTGCCATATCAAGATTAATGCTTAAGACCTCCTTATAAATAACATGCCTCATGAATAGGTGCTCAGGGCTTTTATTTATGAATCCATTTGAGCAAATGTGTAGTACTAACCTGCCTTTTCCTGAATTTCTCTCTACAGGGAATAGTGATATGTGGCAGTTTAAACACGCACAATGTCTTTATTTTTAACACATACAAAAAATAAAACTAGGCACAGTACCACATTGAAAACAAGTTCAGTAACAAGCTGACTGAGAGTGGCCCTGTGTTTTGTCTGCTGGCTAGGAAGTTAATATATACATCAACAGTTTGGATTCAAAGAAATGCCTTACAACAACTTTTAAAAAGCAGAATTCATTGACCATTTGAAAAAGTCACAATTTTCTAATATTTTCTTTAAAAAAAAAAAAGAAAACAAAGTTTGCTTGTTATATTCCTTTGTAACTTTATGTGTAGGGGAAGCTTATTATTTCTACCTATTTAATATTTCTGGGAGCATTTCTAGCTTGGGCATAAATGTACACAGTTCAGGGCCTTCTCCAGCTTTATCTATTTGTTTTTAAAACAGTGCTTATTGTTTCCCTATTATAAAAGTAATACATACTCAATGTAGAAAAATATAAAGAAGCAAACAAAACTCACCTATTATCCTTTCACCTGTTGACTCATGTCAATATTTTGTGTTTTGCTTTGAGGCTTTTTTCAGTATACACTTTTCATGATTACAGAGTTGAAGTTAAACAACATCTAAATTTTTTTTGTTTTTGTTCTTGTTTTTGAGATGGAGTCTTGCTCTGTCACCCAGGCTGGAGTGCAGTGGCTCCATCTCGGCTCACTGCAACCTCTGCCTCTCGGGGTCAAGTGATTCTCCTGCCTGAGCCTCCCAAGTAGCTGGGATTACAGACGCCTACCACAACTCTTGGCTACTTTTTTTATTTTTTAGTAGAAACGGGGTTTTGCCTTGTTGGCCGGACTGGGCTTGAACTCCTGACCTTAGGTGATCCACCCTCCTCAGCCTCCCAAAGTGCTGGGATTACAGGTGTGAGCTACTGCGCCCAGCCAATATCTAAATTTTTTAAGTCTTTTTTTTCCCCTTAATATTATAAGTATTTTCTCATGCTGCTAATGATTCTTCATTTTTAAGAGCTGCTAAATATGCCAATGTATGTTGGAATCATAGCTTACTCGATGAATTTCCTATTGTGATAACTGAGTCTACAGGTTTTGCTATTATAGATAATGCAGTGATGAACGTTTTTGTGCATAAACCTTCTGTCAGATTATTCCCTCTAGACTGGTTTCTGGAAGATGAATTAAGGAGTCAAAGCGTCTGAAACCTTTTAGGGGTTGTGATACATATTGATAAAGTTCTCTCCAAAAAGGTTGAACCAGTTCATGCCAGTGCTTCAAAAGATGCTGGACTCTCTGGCTTTAATTTTAAAGGGATTTATAAAATGCTTTTCTCATCCTGTTTGAAGAAGCAAAGTAGAATAATATCAAGTATTACTAGTAACCTAGAAAAATTAAATTACCGTAAAAAGAAAATAGATGTCTTAGATCTACAGAAACAACTTGTATAGAGATGTGTAGTATATCAATAACATTTGAAAATGGTTTTTCATGTTCTGAGCATATACTGCATGTGGAGGTCCATTGATACCAACTGGAATTTCTTCTAACTCTCAAATCTTAAGACCATGACATTAATAACAATTAAATAGCAGTGTGTAATTAAGTTTGAAAAACTTGATTGGAACTACTTACTTGATAAAAAGATACTTTTTTTGGTAATGTATACCTCGTTTTTAAAAAAGAATAAATTATTTTAAAGAAACACTAAAATAATTTATAGAATATATTTGTGGTGCCTTTCTTTTCCTGAAAATAAAGGTAAAATTTAGTTGTTTTGAACTTCACAGTGTATTCTTTAGAGCAGTGGTTCTCAACATGCATTCTCAGACCGGCAGTAGATGCATCACCTGAGAACTTGCTAGAAATGCAAATTCTCGGGCTCCATGACCTCATGAATCAGAAACTCCAAGAAGGTGCCAGCAATCCGTGTTTTAACAAGTCCTCCGGGTGCTTCTGATGCATGCCTGAGTTTGAAAACCATTGCTTTAAGATTTACAAGCAGGTCAGTTTGTCCACCTACCCCAGCCACTTTCACCTGAAGCCATTGGCAGCCAGGTTGAGGCACAGAAGGGATTTTTCTGCCTTACGAGCCTTCCTTAACCACACGTTTGGAGAAGTCACTCAGTGTACCTAGTACATGGCCATATGTGACAAAGAGGGTATGTAAGTATCACACAAGTTTCAGAACCATCTCCCTCTTTCACACCTTATGTGGTGGAAGGATTCCTTGTTGCTTCCGGATTTTGCAGAGTCAGCAGGGGCAATAAGTGGAAATGTAAAAAAAGCTGAGGAGGAGGTAGATTACTTTGTAGAGGATGGGCTTAGTCCTACCTCTGGATGATATGGGAGACCACTCCCCCATAAGGAAAGGCTGAGTTAAATGTACAAGACTCCAGCCTCCAGGCACAATTGTGAAGTATTTGAGGGTTGTCTTTGGTGCCCTCTAACTTTCTCTCTTTACCCCCAGGGGTCCTATGCTTTTGGTCTGCCTATTAGAATACTGTTGGTAGTAACTAACATTTCCTGTGAGACTACCCCACACCCTGTTGAAGAGCTCAATGGAGATGACATCATTTAATCCTCCAACAAACCAGGAGAATGTAGCCTCTTAAAAACATGACTTAGAGAGGCAAAATCACCTGCCCAGTATGATAGAGATATGAGTCAGTGGCTGAATAGAAACCAGATGGTGAGATCCCAAAGCATGAGAAATGTAGCAGGTACATCTTTCATTTCTATGTGACAGTGCCCCAGTTTCCACAACAGTGCTCTCCCGCTCCTTGCAGCACCTCTGAGGTTGTCATCCTAGAGGCTGTGGGCATTAGGAGGGTGTGGGGATGATGGACATGGGGAAATCACACCAAGGGGAGAGTGGCAACAATTCAACTTAACCAATCTCAGGGTTGATTGTATTTAAAAAATAAAAGCTTAAAGAGGTAGCTTTTTAGATGCTAATTTAGGGTAGCTTTTCTAGCAGTATAGCAGCTAGATGGATAAATAAGGTATGTTGGACTAAAAGGAACTTTCCAGTAACTTTTTAGGTCGTGCTCTTCAGGCAACTGCCCATGAGTTGGGATAGATTGTTTATAATTTTGTGTGTGTGTGTGTGTGTGTATGTGTGTGTGTGTGTGTAAAGAGATCATTCTGTGGTAGATATGAATTTAACTAGAGTGAAAATTAGATCTAATTTTTTATTAGATGTGACCTCCTCTTAGTCCTGAAAAGCATCCTCAAAACTAACTAAAAAAGCTCTTATTGAGCACCTAATATGTGCTCGTGATAGGTACTGTGGATACGAAGATTGACTTCAAGAAACTCACCATTTAGTGGGGGTTCTAGAGACAGAACTCTCTATAACATTGTTGGGACCGTGATGGAAATACTCACAGGGAATTATGAGAAAGACAGGAGAGGCACCCAGCCTACCTTGGGGGAAAGTCTGGGATGGGTTCCTGGTGATAGAAGTCCACCTATTGGTTTAAGTCTTGAAGAATGGATACAGGTCAGAGGGGAAAGGTTGGCAAGAGGCACTCAGGCTGGGTATGTGGTGGACAAAGCATTTTGGTGTTGCTGCAGCACAAAACCGGTGGGGATGCAGAGTGGTGAGAAACTTCACCAGAGAGGTATGATGCTTTTAAATCCTATGTCTAAGAGCATTGGTTTTCTGCTTTGGGCCATAGGAATCTACTAAATGCTCTAAAAAGAGAAGATATATAGGTTAATTTGCATTTTAGTTATATGCTCTGGTAAAGGAGTGTAAGTTCGAGGAAACTGAATGGGAGGGAAGGATGTCACAGTTAATCATTGGTGGTTAGAGCCTACTGTTAACACACCTACAGGATTGTCATAACTTGTGTCCTGAAATCTTGAACTATTCAACTCATTGATTTTAGTGATTTTTATTATACTTTAAAAATGTTTTTTAAAAATTAAAGTACTACACATACATAGTTATAAGCCAGAGTCCCCTATAGTCCTACTCAACTCTATATTGTTCCTAAAAGTCACCACTTCTCCTTGTTTCCTCTTGTAGTACTTTTTTTTTTTTTTAAAGAGAGAATTTCGCTCTTGTTGCCTGGACTGGAGTGCCATGGAGCGATCTCGGCTCACTGCAACTTCCGCCTCCTGGGTTCAAGTGGTTCTCCTGCCTCAGCCTCCTGAATAGCTGAGATTACAGGCGTGCACCACCTTGCCTGGCTAATTTTTGTATTTTTAGTAGAGATGGGGTTTCACCATGTTGGCCAGGCTGGTCTCCAACTCCTGACCTCAGGTGATCCACCCACCTCGGCCTCCCAAAGTGCTGGGATTAGAGGCATGAGCCACCGCGCCTGGCCCTTCTTGTAGTTTCTTCTATGCCATCAAATGACGTTCTCTGTCCCTACTTTGTGATTTATTAGTAATAGGTATTATCAATTGACTTCCTGTCATATCATATGAAGATACAACTTCCTCCCTCCCATCCTCCCATATTTTCAATGTATTTGTGTTCCTTTTCCAGTTCCTCTATTCATTTGCATGGATCATAACCTGAAATCCATGGCTTCTACTTTCTACACTCACTCAGCATTAAGCAAGAAATGCAGGCCAACCCTAGCGAGAGAGCAGAGGGGAGCTGGTGAACGGTGTCACCCAGGGAGCCTCCCGCACTACAACCCCTCAAATATAGTAACTGGAGGAACATTTAATTTGTTGAATAAATATTAAATCACTCTTTCTAGTTAGCCACTTGTGAATTTTTTTTTTTAAATTAAGGAAATAAAATCTTCATGAAAGGTTTAAATAATTAAAAAAAAATTGATCCCCTAAGCTGTCCCAGTCAGTTTATATTTTGACCCAGCAGTTAAGAATGCTTTTTTGTGATGTATTATGGCCCTAGGTGGGTGGGAAGATTTTGGTTTTTGTCTGAAGATAATAAGAGCTGCTTCCCCCAAGAGTGATGACAACTAATGCTCCTTCAGTGTGTGACAAATTCATGTGACTCAATCACAGCTTTAGGATTTGTTGCGGAAAGACAGTAAATTGCTGTTGAATTCATATTCGTTCTGACTGTTGCCCTAAAATATGATCTGAGAATCAGTGAATAATGCTTTCAATCACACATATCTTCCTTTAATTATTTCTCACCTCATTCTTTTAATTTCTAATTTAATTTCTTTACGGTCAGAGAATATAGAATATACTTGTATGATTTGAATCCTTAAAAATTTTTTGAGATTTGCCTTATGGGTTAGATTATAATCTAACTTGTTAAGTGTTCCATGTGCACTTCAAAAGAATGACTATTTTGTTGTTGTTGGGGGAGAATGTTCTATAAATGTTAATTAGCTCATATTCCCTGTATATTTATATATTATAAATATATGTGATAGTTTTGTTGGAGTCTTCTATATTCTTACTGACTTTCTATTTATTTATTCTGTTAATTATTGAGAGGGATTGTTAAATTATTCAATTATAATGTTAGATTTTTATATTTCTCCTTACAGTTCTGTCAGGTTTTGCTTCATATATTTTGAAGCCTTGTTATAGATGCATAGACATTTAGGATTGTTATGTTTTTCTGATGAATTGACAACTTTATCATATAAAATGACTTTTTTTTTTTTGACATGGAGTCTTGCTCAGCCACCCAGGCCAGAATGCAGTGGCGTGATCTTGGCTCACTGCAACCACTGTCTCCCAGTTTCAAGCGATTCTTCCATCTCAGCTTCCTGAGTAGCTGGGATTACAGGCATCCGCCATCATACCTGGCTAATTTTTTGTATTTTAGTAGAGATGGCGTCTCACCATGTTGGCCAGGCTGGTCTTGAACTCCTGACCTCAGGTGATGTGCCCACTTTGGCCTCCCAAAGTGCTAGGATTAAAGGTAAAATGACTTTCTTTATTCGTGGTAAAATTCTTGGCCCTAGGCCGGGCGTGGTGGCTCACACCTGTAATCCCAGCACTTTGGGAGGCCAAGGCAGATCACTTGAGGTCAAGAGTTTGAAGCCAGTCTGGCCAACATAGTGAAACCCTGTCTTTACTAAAAATACAAAAATTAGCCAAGTGTGGTGGCGCATGCCTGTAGTCCCAGCTACTTGGGAGGCTGAGGCAGGAGAATCACTTGAACCCAGGAGGCGGAGGTTGCCATGAGCCGAGATTGCGCCACTGTACTCCAGCTTGGGTGACAGTGAGACTCTGTCTCAGAAAAAAAAAAAAAAAAAATTTTACTCTAAAATCTTTTTGGTTAGGTATTAATATATCATCTCCAGCTTTCTTTCTTTTATTAAAATCTGTATATATCTATATATATATGCAGTTTAAAAATACATATAGATATATAATGTACGTATATAAAAGAGATTGTGATCCAGCTGGTTTTATAAGAAATGCAAGTTTCTTTTAATGTTAGAAAATGCATTAATGCAATTGATCATATTTTTTTCAGCTTTCTTTGGATTAATGTTAGCATAGTATATTTTCCCCATCATTTTACTTTTAATCTTTTTATGTCTTTATATGTAAAGTGTATTTTTGTAGGAAACGTATTGTTGGATTTTGCTCTTTTATTCAATTTGACAATCTTTGTTTTTTCTTTTTATTCTTCTTTTTTGTTTTTTTGTTTTTTTTTACATGCCAATTATAGTTTATTTAAAAAAATAAAAATGAAAAAAAAGGGTCTCCAGTCTAACATCAAAGCTCAAACATAATGTACAACCATCTACTGATGCATAACAAATTACTTCAAAACTTACCAGCTCACAAAGTTTCTGTGGGTCAGGACACTGGGAGTGGCTTTGCTGGGTGGTTTTGGCTCAGAGCTTCTCATGGGTCAAAGTATTGGCCTGGGCTCATCAGAAGACTTAACTAGGGTTAGAGGACCAGCATCCAAGGGGGTCACTTACATGGCTAGTGAGTTAGAGCTGGTTGTTGTCAAAAGACCTTAAGTTCTCCCATGTGTGCCCTCCTTCAGGGCTGCTTAGTGTCCTCGTGACAGGACAGTTGGAGTCTCCCAGAGCTAGTGATCCTAGGAAGAGAGCAAGGATAATGCCACAGTGCCTTTTATGACTTATTCTTCTTTTTTGTTAATCACCAATATTTCTCCTGGGAATCTTTGTCTTTTAATTGGGTTGTTTAGGTCCCATTTACATTTATATGATTACTGATAAGGTTAGGTTTCAATTGATCACCTTGCAGTTTGTTTTCTATTCGTGCCATCTGTTCTTTGTTCCCCTGCTTCTTTCTTTTTATATCTCTCTTTGAATTAATCAAGCTCTTTTTTTTTTTTTTTTTTTTTTGAGATTGTGTCTTGCTGTGTTGTTCAGTCTGGTCTTGAACTCCTGGGTTCAAGCGATCCTCCTGTCTCAGACTCTTCAGTAGCTGGGATTATAAGCATGCACAACTGCACCCAGTGATGGAATTAATCAAGTATTTTTTATGGTTTCCTTTTATTTCCTTTGCTGGATTATTGGTTATAACTCTTCACTTTGTTGTTATAGTTGTTGCTTTAGAGTTTATTACTTATAGCTTTAACTCTGCTCAGTCTGCTTTCAAGGGAATCTTACCAGTTCGCATGGAATATAAGAATCTTACAATAATGCAGTTCCATTTCTACTTCTCCCTGTCTTTCTGTCATTATTGTTATATATTTTTCACATGACTCTTCAAATATTTTTATAATATTGTTATTATTTGTATTTAAACAGTCAATTTTCTTTTAAGGACATTTAAATAATATTTAATAAGAACAGGAAAAAATCCTATATATTTACCCATGTATTCATTCCCAATGGTCTGCACTCCTTTGTGGAGTTCTGTATTTCCATTTGGTATTGTTTTCCTCTGTCTTAAGGACTTAGTTTAGCATTTCTTGCAGTATGAGTCTTCTGGTCATGAATTCTTTCAACTTTTTTTTTTTTTTTTGAGACAAGGTCTTGCTCTGTCACCTATGCTGGAGTGTAGTGGCACAATCATGGCTCACTGCAGCCTTAGTCTCCAGAGATCAAGCAATCCTCCTGCCTCAGCCTCTCAAGTAGCTGGGACTGCAGGTGCATGCTACCATGCCTGGCTAATTTTTTGTAGAGATGAGGTCTCACTTTATTATCCAGGTGATCTCAAACTCCTGGGCTCAAGTGATTCTCCTGCCTTGGCCTCCCAAAGTGCTGGGATTACATGTATGAGCCACTGCACCTTATGTCTGAGTCTTGATTTTACTTTCATTTTTGAAAGGTATTTTAGCTGAGTATAGAATTCTAGGTTGACAATTTTATAGCTTTTATCAAATTTGGAAAACTTTTTGGCCTGTTTTCTCATCCTTGATATGTGGACAAGATTACTTTTAATGTATCCTCGAGCTCAGCATTATTCTATGTGAGAAGATGAATAGTAAGGGTGAAGGGGGTTAAGCACCATGCCGAGGAATTCGGACTTTATGCTTTGAAAAAAATGGGCTCCTAATCAGGAGTGCCTGCATTGGAAAGATCACTCTGACAGTTTTAGTATGGATTGAAGATGTGACATAATAGTAAAGACTGTATTTATAAGCATTCCCTCACACTGCATGAGCGTCCCATATATTAAATCATTTAATCTTCACAACCAACTCATGAAGTTAGTACTGATAACATTCAAGAAGAAAAACTGAAGTTTAGAGAGTATAAGCAACATGCCTAAGAAAGAAACAAGAAAGTTGTGGAAACCAAAGTTGGAATTCCAACTCAGATTGTCTGAATCTGGAGCCTGCACTCTGATTACTACAGGTACTGGAAGCAGATGTTAACTTAGGAAGTATAGCAATGGATTAGGTAAGATGTACAACAATAAAGAAGAGGAAGGAATCGATTTGAAAGCTCTTTAAGGGAAAGAATTGCTGACTGGATGTGTGGCAATAAGCAAAGAAAGGCAGGCAGGAGGTCAAACTGATTTCTAGATCTCTGGCTTGAAACAGCTTGGATGACTGGTGGTATCATTGAGATGAGGAGTACAGAAGGGGGAAATAGGTTTTGATAAGAAAAATTCAATTTTAGACATTTAGAGGTTAGAATGCTTGGGGGACATACAGGTGGAGCTGTTCAAAGGGCGATAGGATATGTAATAACAATGCACATCTAGCTTTGATGGAAACTAAATAAAGGAACTTGAGATTCATTAGCAAGTAGCAGAAATTTCTCAATCTTGGGAAAATTGGCATTTTGGGCCAGATAGTCTTTGTGGTGAGATATTTTGGGCCAGATATTCCTGTGCATTGTAGGATATTTGGCAGCATCCGTGGTCTCCACCCTCTAGATGTTGGGAGCACCTCCTCCAAATCCCATTTGTGACAAGCAAAACAATGTCAGACATTGCCTTGTGTCCCATGCAGGGTAAAAGTCACCCCCAGTCAGTTGAGAACCACTGGCATACAGGTAGCATTTAAAGTCATAGGAGAGGGAAAAATTACCCGGGGTAAGTATACAGAGGAAAAAGAGAGAGCAAGAACACAGCTCTGGATAATACCAACATTTAAGGGTTGGGAAGGAAGAAGTGAGTGAGAGAAATGGAGATGCTGGAGAGGTAGGAGTGGAGAAAGATTGGTGGAGCTGAAACCACATGGAGCAAGTTGGAAGGAGTACGTGGTACACAGTCAAATGACACAGAACGGTCAGGCACGGTGAACACTGAAAACTCTCCAGTACATTTGGCAATGAAGTTGTAGGGGACCTTATGAAGAGAAGTTTAAGTGGAGTGATGTGGGCAGGAGCCAGATTTCAGTAGTTTGAAGAGTGAGCAAAAAATGAGAGATTGGAATCAAAGAATGGATTTTGTCTTGTTTTGAATTTAGCTTGGAATGGAATGAATGAGGTTCACAATAGCTAGAAAGGAAGGTAGGGTCCAGGGAAACTTTATTTCTTCTTTTCTCTTTTGTTTCTTCTTTTATTCTTTATTTTTATTTTTTTGGGATGGAGTTTCATCATGTTGCCCAGACAGGTCTCGGACTCCTGGGCTCAAGTGATCCTTCCGCCTCAGCCTCCCAAAGTGTTGGAATTATAGGCATGAGCCACTGTGTGCGGCCAAGCCCACCCAGAACTCATGCCAGCCCACAAGTGCCATGCACAGCCCCAGCTCCCGCCTGCACCTCTCCCTCCACACCTCCCGGCAAGCAGAGGGAACTGGCTCCAGCCTCCGCCAGCCCCAGAGAGGGGCTCTCATAGCGCAGTGGCAGGCTGAAGGGCTCCTCAAGTGCAGCCATAGCAGACACTGAGGCCAAGAAGGTGCTGAGAGCAAGCGAGGGCTGCTAGCACGTTGTCACCTTTCAATCTCCCTTCTAAACAGGACACCCTAACTGCTGTTGGGAATTTGGCTGATGACCACTCTAGCTACTTCCTGCTGGATAGGGGCAAAGAAGGGGCCCTGCAGTTGTAGTGTCCTCCAGAGGGGAACTCTTTAGGCCAGTGGAAGGGCCAGTGGATTGGTCCAGGGGTCCTCCGTAGAAGTTGTTAGTTGAGCTCATTGGGGTTCCATTTGTAAGACCATCTGTAGCTTGATGGCCTTGATTCTAGAGGAAACAAATTTGACAAGAAGGTTAAAAATACGGGGTCCAAAGGTGAGTAACAGCAAGATGGCTGCCATGGGACCTAGAAAGGGGAGAAGCCATGTTGCCCAACTCCAGAGGTTGGTGTAAGAGTTTGAAAGGCATTGTCTGATTTCAGAAGCCTTTTCCTGTAAATGCTGGGTGGCATCTCGTACTATCCCTGACTGGTTAGTGTAAAAGCAACACTCTTCCCCTAAGAAGGTGCAAAGTCCTCTTTCTCAGCAGTGAGGAGGTCTAGGCCTTGGCGGTTTTGGAGAGTCACTGCTGCCAAAGAGTCTATTTGGGATTGTAGAGTAAGGATAGATTTTGTCACTTCCTGTAAACTGAGAAATCCTTTGAGAGTATGTGCCAGTAGGATAATGCATGCTACACTGTTAACTTTTAGCAAACTTTACTTTAGTAGAAAACCTTGTAAGTTTGGGATTTGAACTTTTCTTTGCTATTAATAAGAGCTCGTTCAGTCCATATTAACTTAGAATTGGTATAGATGTCCCCTTCCTGATTCTGTAAGTACTTCAAGATTTGGCTGAGTGCAAACAACTCCCATGTTTGAGCAGACCAATTATTAGGCAATTTTCCTAATTCTGCTTCTATAAGAGTTTCCTTATCACTTACTGAATACCCATTGTCTATTTCCCTTAATCGTCTGGGAGGAAACATTTACCTGTCCTGAAGGGAGTTCCTCCTTGGTCTGGTCGGACCTTTGTTTGGTAATTGATTAAGATTTAGATTCCCCGTTAGGAAACCTGCTGAGTTAAGGACTTTTGATAGGAAGGCTATGGATTGTCAGTGACCTTAGTGCTTTCAGTCTACAGCCTTGTTTACATTGACAACAAGGTATTATTGGAGTGTTATATGGTTACAGAGAACACCTTCAATTATCAATTTAGGTTTAAATTTACCCTGACTTTTAAAGGAATAGGGTACACTGTCTTTTCTTTACTACTTCCATCTCTCTTTCTCTTTGACTTCTTTGTCTCTTCCTCTCTCTCTTTCTTTTTGACTCCCTCTTTGTCTCTTCCTCTCTTTCCTTCTTTGACTTTCTGTCTGTCTCTTCCTCTCTCTCTCTTTGACTCCTTCTCTTTGTGTCTCTGTTTCTTCCTCCCTCTCTCTCTGTCTCTCTGACTTTCCATCTCTTTTTCCATTTCCTTTCTGCTGGTCTTTCCCTGTCTCTGCCAGCTGCTTATGCTGTTGTTCTCCCCTCTGCTTTCCCTTTTGATGACTTCAGCAGTATAAAACTGCCACCTCCTTGGGTTTTTACACTGCATGCAATAACTCCATAATTTCCTTGTGGCATTTAATGGGGGTTCCCCCAGAGGTTAGGAACTCCCTTTCTTTCCATATTGCAGCATGGGTATGTAGGATTAGATAAGCATACTTGCTATCTGTATACACATTTATTCTTTTTCCCTTTCCCAGTTCTAAGGCTCGGGTAAGTGCCACTAGTTCTGCTAACTAGGCGCTGGTCCCTGGGAGAAGAGGCTTACTTTCAAGTATGGTTATATCACTACCTATGGCATAACCTGCCCTTCGTATCCCATTCTCCACAAATGAACTTCCATCGGTATATAGGTTAAGGTCAGGATTAGATAAGGGGACTTCTTTTTTTTTTCTTTTTTTTTTTTTGAGACGGAGTCTCGCTTTGTCGCCCAGGCTGGGGTGCAGTGGCCGGATCTCAGCTCACTGCAAGCTCCACCTCCTGGGTTTATGCTTTTCTCCTGCCTCAGCCTCCCGAGTAGCTGGGACTACAGGTGCCCGCCACCTTGCCCAGCTAGTTTTTTGTATTTTTTAGTAGAGATGGGATTTCACCATGTTAGCCAGGATGGTCTTGATCTCCTGACTTCGTGATCCGCCCGTCTTGGCCTCTCAAAGTGCTGGGATTACAGGCTTGAGCCACCGCGCCCAGCCAGATAAGGGGACTTCTAAGAGATCATCTCGGGGGGCATAAATCTGGACTATAATTTGTTGGCAGTCATGCTCGATTGGTTCCCCATCCTCTGGGAGAAAAGTGGCAGGGTTGAGGCCACACACATACGTATTTGCAGCACTGGTCCCTCAAGGACTAGCACCTGGTATCTAAGTAGGCGGTTTTCTAATAGCCATAAACTTCCTTTGGCACCTAGTATGTCATTTACATCATGAGTAGTCCAGACAGTGAGATCCTTTCTTGTATTATTTTGATAGCCTCTGACACTAATTCGGCCACTGCCGCTACTACCTGTAAACAGTGAGGCCAGTCTTTTGCTACTACATCAGTTTCCTTACTTAGGTATGCCATTGGTTGTGAGGTTGTCCCACGAGTCTGAGTAAGGACTCCAAGGGCTATCCCTGCTCTCTCTGTGACATAGAGAAGTTTTGTCCTGTGGGAAGGCTTAAAGCTGGAGCTTGTACTAGGGCCTGCTTTAAGGTTTTGAAGGCTGTTTCTGCCTCTACTAGATAAGTATTTGCCCTCTGGGTTTCCTTGATTAGAGTGTAGAGGGGCCTGGCTATCTCACTGTATCCGGAGATCCATAGTCGGCAAAAGTCGGTGATTCCAAGGACCCCCTGCAACTGTTTTAATGTCTTAGGGCAAGGATAAGCCAGTATAGACTGTATTCATTCCTTGCTGAGGACCCTGGTCCCTCTGGCTAAGATTAGGCCTAGACATTTGACCTGCTGTAGGCAAAGGTGGGCCTTTGACCTAGACGCCTTGTACCCTTGATTAGCTAGAAAGTTGAAGAGGTCTAGAGTAGTCTGCTGGCATGAGGCTTCTGAACTGGTAGCCAAAAGTAAATCATCCACATACTGAAGGATCAGAGAGCCTAGACTTGAGAAGTGGCCTAGATCTTGGGCCAGTGCCTGACCAAACAGGTGAGGGCTATCCCTAAACCCTTGGGGCGAGACTGTCCATGTAAGTTGGGACATGTGGTCTGTGGGATCCTCAAAGGCAAAGAGAAACTGGGAGTCAGAGTGCAGGGGAATACAGAAGAAGGCATCCTTGAGGTCCAGAACAGTGAACCATTCTGCTTCCCCTGGTATTTGAGAGAGCAAGGTATAGGGATTGGGTACAACTGGATATAGAGGAATTACTGCCTCATCGATGAGTCTAAGATCTTGCACTAGTCTCCACTGACCATTCTGTTTTTATACTCCTAGAATTGGGGTGTTGGAGGGACTGCTGCATTTCCTTACTAAGCCTTGAGTTTTTAAATGTTTAACAATATCCTGTAATCCTTTATGAGCGTCAGGCCTCAAGGGATATTGCCTTTGATAAGGAAAAGTGGTGGGCTCTTTTAGCCTGATTTGGACTGGGTGGGCATTTTCTGCCCTCCCAATTGTCCTTCCAATGCCCAGACTTCAGGGTTGATTCCCTCCTCAAGTAGGGGACAACAAATGGGTAACTTGTTCCCTATATTCACGTAGATAATAGCCCCAGCTTTGGCTAATATATCCCTCCCTAATAAGGGTGTGGGACTTTCAGGCATAACAAGAAAGACATGTGAAAGACTAAAGTCTCCCAATTGCAACTGAGGAGGTGGGAGCAATACCTGGTTACAGGCTGTCCCAGGATTCCTCGGATGGTAGCGGACCTTGAGGACAGCCGTCCAGGACAGGAGATTAACACTGAGAAGACCGTGCCAGTGTCCAGGAGGAAGTCAATTTCCTGGCCCTCAATGGTTAAGCATATCCAGGGTTCAGTGAGGGTGATGACATGAGCTGGCGCTTGCCCCAGGCACCCTCAGTCCTGTTGTTGGATCATCTGGTTGGGGGCTTCTGAACCAGAGAACCTTTCTCCTCTGGGGTAGTGCACCTTCCAGTGATTGCCTTGGCATAGTGGACATGGATGAGGGTGGGGTTTGTTTCTCGTTGGACAATCCTTTTAAAGTGTCTTTGTAAACCACACTGATAACAAGCCCTACCAGGTGATCGGCCTGCTCCATTTTCTGTCCTCTCTGAACCACCAAGGTTTGTTTATCTGAGGGCCATGACTAAGTCTGTGGCCTTTCTCTGATCTCACTTTTCCTTTTGGTCCTGTTCCTTTTGGTCACTATTATGGAACATGGAGGTTGCCAAGTTTAATAATGCCTCCAAATTTTGTTCAGGGCCCAGGGCTTGCTTTTGGATTCTTCTCCTGATATCTGCAGCTGATTGAGTAATAAACTTATCTTTTAGAATTGATTGACCCTTGAGTGATTCAGGTGACAAGGGGAGTATATTTTCTTAAGGCCTCCCATAGCCGCTCGAGGAAGGCAGAAGGATTTTCTTCCTTTCCCTGAGTTATGGTGGACGTCATTGAATAATTCATGGGCTTTTTCCTAATTCTCCTTAGTCCTTCTAGAACGCAGGTCAACAGATGTTTATGACTCCCATCCCCATGATCTGAGTTAAGGTCCCAGTGGGGATCCATTATGGGGACGACTTGCTGATTGGTAGGGAATTTGTCCCTTTCTTCGGCTGTCATTCTATCATTTACTTGACTAAGATACCAGGTAGCTCCAAACTCTCGGGCTGCAACTAAAGCCGCATTCTTTTCATTAAAGGCCAGGGTTTGATCTAATAGCAGCATGACATCTCTCCAAGCGAGGTCAAAGGTCTGCCCTGGACCCTGTAGGACATCTGTGTACCTATCAGAATCATCTGACAACTTCCCCAGATCTAATTTAATCTGCTTTAAATCAGAGAGGGAGAAGGGGACATGTACCTGGGTTGAGTCAAATTCCCCTCCAGCTTGAAGCGGACATAAGCGATAGCCTGGAGGTTTTTGTGGTCCTTTGGAGATTTCTTTGCTTATTTCCTTCTGGGCAGGGGAGATTAGAGGAGGATTATCATTAATAGGAAGAGGAGCTCTAGGGAGGCTAGTATGTGGGGGTAAGTTGAGAGGTCCTCCTGCAAGATGTAAATTGCAAGCTTTGCATAGTTTTGTATTCTCCTTCAATGAAAAGAAAGCTTGGACATAAGGTATTTCACTCCATTTGCCTTCCCTCTACAGAAAAGGTCAAGCTGCAGGATAGTATTGTAATTCGTATTTCCCTCAGGTGGCCATTTTTTCCCCATCAGAGAGAGAATATTGGGGCAAGGCTGTAGTGCAGAAAAAAATGGGTCACCTATTTTTCAGGGTTTGTGGGTCAAATTGGTCCCAATGGCTTAGGATGCATTTCAAGGGTGAGCCTGTTGATGCCTGAGTGTTTCCCATCTGAAAGACAAAACCACCCATGGTTTTGGTTTGTTTTGTTTCTCCCCCTGCCCAAGAACCCACAAAAGTCCCTGGACCCTGCTGATCATAATATTTGTGCTCACCGACGCAGCAGCAGAAACAACCCCTGCCCACGAACCCGCAACGGTCCCTGGACCCTGCTGATCGGAATAGTTGCACTCACCGACGCAGCAGCAGAAACACTAGTTTTCCTCCCAGACCACAAAGAGGACTGAGGAAGGTCAGATTTAATGGCCCTTACCAACGCATTCTCAAAAACCTGCACACTTGCCTGTCCTCCTAGACCACAAAAAGGACCGAGAAAATCGGATTTAGTGGCCCTTACTGACACATTCTCAAAAACCTGTTAGAGTCCTAAACATTCTCCTGTTAGGATTGGGACCTTACCCATGTCCTGTAAAGATGTTACGCCCCAAAAATGAAGTGGAGGGCCATACCCTGAGGGAGGGAAGGGATCTCCAGGGTTGGAAGAGTGACACCTTTTGTCCTCACTTATGTGAATAGGGAGGATACAATTTCTGAGGCTCCCCATACCCTAGCTTCAGGAATAGCTTTTGTTAGGCCTGCTTGTCTGAGGAGGGATCCTAAAATTCCAGATAGTCCCCAATACAATGGGGCTTTGGGCAAAAATTATGTCCTTCTGATTGGTGAGCCCAGGTGCCTAAGGAAGGTAACAGAGTCCTGGAGTTTATACTAGAAATAATTCTTACAGGAGAAACTAGAAAAGCACCAGAGACAGGGAGTGGTTTTTAGAAGCAGGGCTACCCTCAGAGAAGAGAGGCAAGCGGAAGTTTGTCTGGCAGGCATTAGGACCCAGGAGGCAAAGGTCAGGATAGATAGGATAGATGGGTGAGTCTTGCTTGGGCGACATGCCTTTGAGAGTTCCACTCATGGCCGCAGGGTCAACCAACTTGTTGTTGGGACCCCAGAGCTGAATGGTTTTCCTCTCTGTCGACCCTCGGCTCAGCCCAGAAGTACAGGAAAAGCGGAAGCTGGTTCCAGGCAAACCAACGCTCCCAAATTTGAAAAGTCAGGGGTTGTTAGAGAGCCCTTTCCCAGAAAGCTTGACACCCGTGTCTTTAGTCCAGCAGCTGTGCTAGTCAATTTAACTGGCCGACAGGTGCCCAGTATTTAGCCCCCAAATTCTAAGGGAAAATAGGACAGAATAGCAAGGGAAAGGGGTCTGATGATACTCACCACTTGGCGATAGGTGATAGTCTTACTGCTTGGTGATAGGCAATGGTCTCAATATTATGTATTGTGTTAGAGTTACATATACAGTTGTTTTATTCTCTAAATAGTCATATGTTTTGGGTACAGGGACAGTATACTGTTTGTTTTATATTTACAGCCTAAAACTCGTAGCTATGGTAATGACTCAAAAATTTCTTTACAAATTTGAATTATGTCCCTTTGCACTCCAATATTCGGAAAACCTTTATGGAAGAAGAGTTCTTATTTTTTCTTTTATGCATTGTGTATATTTATTACAACAGGTACAAATAATATGTTGCTTAGAATGATAATTATAGTAACATAGCTGTATTGTAAACATGAGATTTTATACATTAGTAAGAGAAAATACAATGATTAAACAAAGAGACTCAGAGTTAGGACTCAAAATTTTCTTCTTGGCATGTCCTGCAGGAGATAAATTAGCTTTGCTGGGGAGAAATAATGGCTTTCAAGCTTCAAGTTCTGTTATTGAATTAATTTATATCATTAAGATGTTTTTGAAAAGTGCTGTATGTAATTAGGACTAAATGTGTCACAAATCATGTCTCTAAAACTACCTCCAGACTATTTCCAATATATATTTGATATAGTAAAAACTACATCAAAATACTAAAATGAATATGATGCCTTTAAGTCTGATGTTTCTGTTTTGACTCAATTAAAGGAAACAGACAATGTAATAACTAATAGATACTATATGGTAGTACATTTATGCTTTTTATCTGAATAAGAATTCTGCAGCACAGTTAATGGCCTTCCACTTCTCACAAGGTAGAGTTTAAAAATATAGGCCGGGCGCGGTGGCTCAAGCCTGTAATCCCAGCACTTTGGGAGGCCGAGACGGGCGGATCACGAGGTCAGGAGATCGAGACCATCCTGGCTAACATGGTGAAACCCCGTCTCTACTAAAAATACAAAAAACTAGCCGGGCGTGGTGGCGGGCGCCTGTAGTCCCAGCTACTCGGAGGCTGAGGCGGGAGAATGGCGTGAACCCGGGAGGTGGAGCTTGCAGTGAGCTGAGATCCGGCCACTGCACTCCAGCCTGGGCGACAGAGTGAGACTCCGTCTCAAAAAAAAAAAAAAAAAAAAAAAAAAAAAAAATATATATATATATATATATTTGATTTTTTGAATAGGTATTATAGTACCTATTTATGTAGTTCTAACATCAAAAGGCATAAACTAGTATTCAGTGAAAATAGACTCTTGTCTTTCATTTGCCCAGTTCCTACTCCTCACCCCATCTTTCATCCCCAATTAGTAACCACTGGTGTTAATATTTGGTTTGTCTTTCCAAGGACTTTAACATACATTTATGGACCAATTCCTATCTCGCTTTTATATAAATGATATGTCTACTACTCTGCATCTTGCTTTTTATCTTAACAGTATATTTTGAGGATTTTCTATATCAATATATAAAGAGATTATTTTTTCTTTTTTTAAAAAAATAGCCACATGGTATTTCATTGTAGGAATGCATCTTATTTTATTTACTCATACTTTTAATTTATAGACATTTTCAATCTTTTGCTATTACACACAAGACTGCAATGAAGAAACTTATACTAATGTTATTTGCATGTGTATTAGTCTGTTTTCACACTGCTGATAAAGACAGACCCAAAACTGGGTAATTTATAAAGGAAAGAGGTTTAATTTACTCACAGTCCCACATGGGTGGGGAGGCCTGACAATCATGGCGGAAGGCAAGGAGGAGCAAAGTCACATCTTACATGGATGATGTTAATCAAGAGAGAATGAGAGCCAACTGAAAGGGGCAACCCTTTATAAAATCATCAGATCTTGTGAGACATATTCACTATGAAGAGAACAGTATGGAGGAAACCACCTCGATGATTCAATTATCTCCCACTGGTCCCTCCCACAATACTTGGGAATTATGGGAGCTACAATTCAAGATGAGATTTGGGTGGGGACACAGCCAAACTATATTAGCATATATGTGAGTAGCTCTGTAGGATAAATTCCTAGAAATGGAATTGTTGAATAAAAGATATAATCATTTATAATTTTGATTTTGCCAAATCGCCTCCATTGGGGTTTTACCAATTTACGTTCTCACTAACAATGTATGAAGGTGCCTATTTTTCCACAGCTATGCCAATATCACTTTTGGGTTTTTATGAATGTAATAAAAATACTATTCCACTTTATATAATTCCTCTTATGAGTGAGGTTGGACAGCTTTTCAAGTGTTTAAAAGCTGAAGGTAGGATTTTAAAAAATATATAATTGATTTATTGCACCCTAAGAAATTTGGAGTTCATAGGGAAGTTACAGAAGGAAATTTTCATATCATTTAAACATTTTTAGCCGTCAAATTCTTGTTAAACAGATGTTTCTTAGAATCACTGAGTACAATATCTTATAACTAGGATATTAATATCTCATTGATAACATTTTGGGCTCCCAATAGGATAAAAACCAATGTATAGAGGCATAAACCAATTAACATATTAATATTCTTTCCAGACATTATTACCACTAAGCTATACCTGTCTTTGTGATAAACTGTCCAATTTTTAGTTCATTATATTCACTTCTTTGAGGCTTAAAATAAACCCAAGAACCTTCTATATTTTAAATAAAGTTTATTTTTAGAACAGTTTCAAATTTATAGAAAAGTTGTGAAGATAGTAGAGTTCTCATATACCCACACTCAGTTTTCCCTATTATTGACCTCTTACACAGGTGTGGCTTATTTGTTACTGTATGAACAAATATTAATACATTATTGTTAACTAAGTCCATACTTTATTCACATTTCTTCAGTTATGCCTAAGGTTCTCTTTCTGTTTCAGGATCCTACCCAGGATACCACATTACATTTAGTCATCATATCTTCATAATCTCCTCTTGGCTAGTACAGTTTCTCAGATAACCTTGACAGTTGTGAGGAGTACTGATCAGGTTATTTTGGAAATGTCCCACTGTTGGAATTTGTTTGATGTTTTTCTCCTGATTAGGCTGGGGTTATGGGTTTTGGGAAAAAAACCATATAGTCAACGTGATAGTCTCATCACATCACATCAAGAGCACATACCATCAACATGACTTGTCACTGACAAGTGACTTGATGCTGAGTTTGAATACCCAGATGAGGTAGTGTTTGTAGGTTTCTCTACTGAAAAGTTACTTTTTCTCCTCCCTTCTGTAGTATAGTGTTGAAAGAACTCTCTCTGCACAGCTCATACTTAGTGAGTGAGAAGCTATGCTCTACCTTCTTGGGGAAGAAGCTACATAAATTATTTGGAATTATTCTGCATGAGAAATTTGTCTCTTCTTCCCCATTAATTTATTTATTCAATAAGGTATATACATCAGTATGGTCTCATGGGTATTGAGTTATCATTCAACTACTTTATTTATTTTGTTGCTCAAGTTGTTCCTGCCTTGACATTGGAGCTTTTTTCATTGGCAAGTGCCTATGTCCCTTTGAAATACCCCATCCCTCATAATTGTGCCCTTTCTTTCCCTTCTTTTCTTTCTTTCTTCTTTCTTTTTCTCCTTCCTTCCTTCCTTCCTTCTTTCCTTCCTTCCTTCCTTCCTTCCTTCCTTCCTTCCTTTCTTTCTTTTCTTTCTTTTCTTTCTTTCTCTCTCTCTCTCTCTCTTTCTTTCTTTCTTTCTTTCTTTCTTTCTTTCTTTCTTTCTTTCTTTCTTTCTTTCTTTCTTTCTTTCTTTCTTTCTTTCTTTCTTTCTTTCTTTCCTTCCTTCCTTCCTTCCTTCCTTCCTTCCTTCTTTCTCCTCCTTTCTGGTATTAATATACCTTAGACTCATTTGTGTATTTCCTGCCCTAAGCCTAGACTTAATCATTTTCCTAGGGACCCTGGTTTCTCTTCTTGGAGGATGGTGTTAGAAACGAAGATCTAGGTGCTAGGTATGCTCCTTGCCACTGGATGCTGTTGCTTTTAGGTCCTCTCAGCTGATGGAGTGAGGAAATACATATTGGTATACTAACTCGAGTACACACATGTATCTATAAATGTTTCTATATGTAACCATCTGTATCTAGATTCTTAGAACTACTGACATCTCCAACTCCAATCTATTCCCACATGGATCATTCTAGCCTCCTCAAAAGCAGGATTTCTAAAATAAAAAATAATCATTTTAGTTATGTAACTTTAGAATATAGGCTTCTGTTGAAAAACTGGGGAGATGAGCCAGGTGCAGTGGCTCATCTTGTAATCCCAGCATGTTCAGAGGCCAAGACAGGAGGGTTGCTTGAGGCCAGGAGTTCAAGACTACCCTGAGCAACATAGCAAGACCCAATCTCTTAAACAAAAAAAGAAAAAAAAGTTAAAATACTAGACAGGTGTGGTGGTGTGTGCCTGTAGTCCCAGCTGCTTCTGGGCTGAGGCAGGAGGCTCACTTGCACCCAAGGGAGTTCAAGGCTCAGTAAGCACCATTGCACTCTAGTCTGGGTAATAGAGCAAGACTCCAACTCAAAATAAAAAAAATAAAAAAGAGAAGAAAAGAAAAGAAATTGGGGAAATGTATGGGATATTGTTACAATATCATTCCACCCCTCCAGTTCTTTGTTTTCTTCATCTAACTCTAAGCCCTCGTCCTGCAGTGGGGTGGAGAGAGAAGCAAGACATTCTGTTTTGAACATACTTGGGGCCCTATGCTCAGGGCTACACCAGGGTCCAGGGGTCTCGTGGAGCCCCAAGGCACTGGAGCTGGTTCTCTCTCTGGCCTGGTTACTGCAGAGATACATGTAGTCATAGCTCATGTGGTCTTCTTCGGTTCTAATACTCTATGACCTTGTGCCACACTTGGGGTGAGGAGAGGGTCCAGCTCTGGGTATAGGTACAACCCCCACTCTGGCATCAGGCACTACCTAGGGCCTTCCAGAAGCATTGCCTTGGTCCTCACTTTGTCTGGAACCCTGATCTTCCTTTTTTCAATGAAGGCCCAAATCATTACTCTTTTTTTACTCTTTCTCAAAGGACCTTTTCCTCCAGGATAATGAGTGTAGCCTCTTTAAAGAACCTAGCCTTTTTCTTTTTTTTTTTTTTTTTGAGAACTTAGCCTTTTTCAAAAGAAAGGGGATTATCTTGCAGGAAGCTTCTTCTGTAACTTCTTAGGCATCCCATTATCACGGGGCATACAAATGTCTGGCTACTTGCTTGAAAGGGTAGAAAGGGAAAAATACAGGGAGGACAAAGCCATGATTATATTTCAGTGTGGCTCCTCCCATAAACAAATATATGTGTATGGAAAGCTAAGGTAATAAGCTGCTTTCAATTAGAGTTATGGAACAAGAGAAACATTTTCTATGCGGTTGCAGAGTCTCTGACTCCATTACTGAGAGCAAGTGCTCAGGTCACGTGACACACTTTAGCAACAGGATCCCTTCGCCGGGTCAGTTGCTCCTGTGAGGCCTTTGGGTGACTGAGGGCAAGACCACCCAGCCATAGCAATTCTAATGCACTATTATTTATGTCACATGGAAAATTGATGGTTCGGGCCCTGGGGCAAGATTCCACCACACTTCTGAGTTATGGATTGAGGTCATTTCATGATCCCACCAATGATGTTGGTCAATAGAAATATTACACTTTGAAGACAACTTGGTGAGGTAGAAGAATAAAATTTTTTTTTCTCTAATCAGCTTTCCATTACTGTCGGTCCAATCTTCTTGCTTTACTAAGTAGTAGGAGATTTTTAAGACCTCTTGGGCAGACCCTTTCTAGTCACTTCCAATTTATTGAAATTAGTTCAGTTTAAATTCAAATCTCACATCTCACATAAAACCTTCTCTCTGTCCCATCACAGGTCAGACTTCTGGCGGAAAGGACATTGAACACGCAGGGTGTGTGTTCTGCAGAAAGGACATTGAACACGGAGGGTGTGTGTTCTGCGGAAAGGATGTTGAACATGGAAGGTGTGTGTTCTGCGGAAAGGACATTGAACACGGAGGGTGTGTGTTCTGCCTTTCTGTTTTCTTTCATCATTTCATTCTGAGGGACCAGAGACAAAGTGGGGGCACAATTCTAATCTCCTTATGTTGGTTGTTACAGCTTCTTTTGCTGCAATGACCTGATGGGCTGTGGATGCTGTCTTTGTGGCAGGCATCCAGAGGCTAATTTGCCCACAGACTTTTCAAATAAGTTCTTAGGAGGCTACACGATGCTTCTCCCACTGCCCAGTTCCTTTCTGAAAGGTCTTGCCCTGGCCCACCCTGGTCCAACCTCCACAGTGCCTGACCCTGGCAGTTTGCCCTTGCTGCCAGAGTTCACTCGCTTGGTGGACAGATCTTCAGAGCATGGCACTGACCGGGCAGCTTCCTCCCAGCCCGCTTCCATGAGAGCCACTCAACCCACAGCAAACTGAAATGTTTGTTCCATGCCAAGAATAGAAACACATGCCTCTCACTCCTGCCCTTGTCTACGACCTGCCATTTTCCTGCATCATTTTTCTCCCACCTCAGCTCGGCAGAGAGGAAATCATCAATTTCACCATCTAAGGATGTCATTCTCGACTTTTCTAGGTACCCCTAATCTTGAGTTTAGCCTTGGCATTTTGGGCTGAATAATTCTTTGTTGCGAAGGGCTGTCCAGTGTGTTGTAGGATGTTTAGCAGCATCCTTGGCCTCTACCCACTAGATCAGTGGTCCTCAATGTTTTTGTTGCCAGGGACCAGTTTCATGAAAGGCAATTTTTCCATGGACATGGGGAAAAGGGTGCGGAGAGGTAAGGGGGTGGGGGTGATGGTTTCTGGATGAAACTCTTTCACCTCAGATGATAAGGCGTTAGATTCTCATAAAGAGTGCACAACCTAGATCTCTCACGTGCAGTTCACAATAGGATTCATGCTCCAGTGGCCCCAGGGTTGAGGACCCCTGCACTAGATGACAATTGTGACAATCTAAAATGTTTTAGATATTGCCAAAGATCTTGTGGCAATAGGGTGACCAGCTTTCCTGATGTCAAGTCTAAAAATCGCATGAACCGGTAAGGGATGCAGAATAATGTCTCCCTAAAGCTGACCACAGGCAAATCCCCCAAGTCTGTGAATATGCTACCTTATATGACAAAAGGGACATTGTGGGTGTGATTAAGTTAGGTATTTTGAGATGAGAAGATTATCCTGGATGATTTGGGTGGCCACATGGTAATCACAAGGATCCTTGTAAGAAGGAGGCAGCAGTGTCAGAGTCAGAGAAGGAAACGTGACAACAGGAGCAGAGGTTGAATTGATGCAATTGCCGGCTTTGAAGATGGAAGGGGCCATGAGCCAAGGAATGCAGGCAGCCTCTAGAAGTTGCAAAAGGCAAGAAGTGGATTCTCTCCTAGAGCCTCCAGAAGGAACATGACTCTGTCAACACCTTGATTTTAATCTAGTGAGACTTCTGACCTCCAGAATGGTGAGATAATGTGTCTGCATTGTTTAAGCCCCTATGTTTGTGCTAATTTGTTAGAGCCAAAGTAGGAAATGAAATCATCTGGAAAACCCTTCAGTCCTAACCCAGACTAGAATTGTTGGTCATCCCATCTGGGGAGCCAAATTGCTCCTGCATGAGAAACACTTCTTTAATTTTTTAAAGTGGTTTTCTTGAGCCTTATTCATTTAGCTTTGAGAAGGGATATAATCTGTTTTTTTTTTTTTTTTCCCCTTTCTCCTAGGGTGGGGAGGGAATGACCTCTTACAACAGAAAATTACATTCCTCAGAAGGGCAATTACTCAATGACTTCCTCTTACTTCACTAACTCAGTCTTTGGGGGTTTGGGGGTGGGGCTAGGGACTGTGTGGTGTGGGTTTTGTGGGGGCGTCTGACACTATTGATGCTCAGCTCGCTTCAGAATGTGAGGCCACTTAACCCCTTTCTGTCTTCAGCTTGAAGTGAGCAAAAGGAACATCTTATTCAACTTTCCATTAACCTCAAAAGTAGCTTTGGGTTTGCAAAAGGCAGCTTCTGCTTTCTGGTTGTCCATGAGTATGAGTAAGAAGATCTAATTTTAGTTACCATACCTCCATTTCCTCTCTATGCTGGACTGCTACGTGATCCCCTACATAGACTCTTCCATAGAGTAGAGTTTTAAGCAGAGCACATGACTGTCCAGCTAAAGAGTTCATTTTCAAGCTTTCTGAGCAGCTAGCTGTAGATAGGTGACTAAGATGTGGCCAAAAGGAAGTTAGTAACTTCTGGGTCATGTCCTAAAAAGGAAGTGGCTTGTGCTCTGCCTTCTCTTTTCACTCAGGTAGAAATGCAGATAAAGTGAGAGTGAATTAGCTTTAACTAAGCAGATGAGAACAATTTGCCCAAGGGTAATAGAGCCACAGGACTGAAAGAACCTGGGTCTCTGGATGACCTCATGGAGCAGAGCTTTTTTCTCACTCTTAGGTAAGATTAAGATATGTACTAGCATACCAGTGAAATTATTTACATCACTAGAACAGGAACCCTGTCCATTATTTTTACATGTGTTTCACAGAGCAGGAGTTCCCAAACACTGTCATGTCGATAATATTCTTTTTAAAAAATATATATATTTTTTAGAGACAAGGTCTCACTCTGTCACTCAGGCTGGAGTGTGGTAGTGCAATCATAGCTCACTGCAGCCTCTAACTCCTGGGCTCAAGCAATCCTCTTACCTAAGCCTCCCAAGTAGCTAACAGTAATATTTTTGACAGTATTTTCAACTGAGTCAAAATGAAAAAATAAAAATAAGGTGCAGAGAGATAGAGCAACAGGGCAGCAGTTTCATTCCAACTTCAGGGCTTTCATTATTATACCACCCTGTAACCCTCTGACTACTCAGTTTTTTGCAACAGCAGTGGATCAGTAATACATCTCACTCTTCAAGACCAGAATCCTTCAAGACAGTACCTCCTCTATGTCATCTTCACCACTCTTTTATGTGATACACTTCCTCTAGATCCAAAAAGGAGAAGAATCTGAAAGACAAAGCTGGACGAGTTGATCATGTGTATGTGGGAGAGGCTTGCCCCAAGCTCTGTAGTAGGCATGGATAATACATCACTGCTGCCATCTGCATCTGTGATGAAAATGTGCAAGGTCTGGATTCTAAATGCTGTTTTAAAAATGTATTAATTTTTACTTTTTAAATTGACAAGTAAAAATTGTATATATTTATGGTAGAAAACATGATGTTTTGATAGGTGTATAGATTGTAGAATGGTTAAATCAAGCTAATTAACATGTTCATGATCTCATATACTTATCATTATTTTTGTGGTGAGAATACTTAAAATCTACTCTCTTAGCGATTTTGAAGTATACAATACATTGTTATTAACTATAGTCATCATGCTATACAATAGATCCCTTGAACTAAAGAAAAAAAAAAGAATAATGCAGTGATAAAGAAAACAAAAGCCACAGACTGGTAAGAAGTATTTGCAAAACATATATCTGATAAAGAACTAGTATAAAGAACTCTCAAAACTCAATAATAGGAAAACCAGAGAGTACAATTAAAAAATGAGCAGATGAATTAAACTAACATTTGATCAAAGAAGTTACATGGATGGCAAATAAGCACAAAAAAGATGTTTTACATTGCTATTAATTAGGGAAATGCAAATCAAGACCACAAATACCACCAAACACTGAATTAGAATAGCTAAAATAAACAAAAATCAACATTATCAAACATTAGCAAGAATTTGGAGCAATTGGAACTCTTGTCTATTGCTGATGTGGCTGCAAAATGGCACAGCCCTTTGGAAAACAGTTTGGCAGCTTTTTGTTAAGTTAACTGTATGCTTGCTGTATGACCCAGCAGTTTCTCTCCTAGGTATTTACCCATGTGAAATGAAAACCTGTGTCCACACAAAAATCTGTACGTGAATATTTATAGTGACTTCGTTCGTAATCACCAAAAACTTGAAACAACTAAATGTCACTCAACTGGGTAATGGATAAACAAAATATGATACATTCACGTAGTAGAATGCTACTTAGCAATAAAAGAAATGAATTACAGATATATGCAACAACATGGCTAAATCTCAAATATACTATACCAAGTGAAAGAAGGCAAAGACCTTATCCTGTATGATTTCACCTTATGAAACTAATGATACATGATAATCTTGCAAAGGTAAAACTACAAGGATGGATAACCAATCAATGGTTGCCAGGGGCTGGGGTAGGGAGAGGAGTGGATTGCAAAGGGGTGAAAAGGAATTTTTTAGGGTAATGTAACTGTTTTACTTGGCTATTCATTCCTCGTGGTGATTACACAGCTCTATACACTTTTCAAAACTTGAAGAACTGCACAATAAAAAGGGTAAAAACCTACTTTAATCTTCTTTTAAGTAGGTTAAGATTTAACCTACTTAAATCTTAATATAAAGAAGGAAAAAAGAATAATACAGTGGATTTTTAATAAAAGTATTCAACTTAAAAACGGTGTATATCACATACACATAATTTATACACTAGGTTGTTGATTACGTAGTGTGACTTCTTTAACCTCGTCCAGTAGGAGAAAGTAGGTCCTGGGCTGTGAGGCTTTGGCTTGTTGAAACTCTGCTATTTAGAATTTACTCAAAGGATGTATCATTTTATTCGAAGCACAAAGGCTAATGCAACAGGTTTTGTTTAGGTATTATGCCTCAGACTCAATTTTCAACAACCTTAAATAAAAACAATGTTATGTCTTCGTAGTCTCAGAGAATGCTAATCAATTCAACTCAATATCCCTGAGTATTTCACAAGGAACCTAAGATTCAGAGAGGATAAAGGAATAGCAAAGGCTCCACAGCAGGAGCCTCTTGTACTTTGATAAAGATTTAGAGGGTTTCTAGCTCTCAGACTCATGCTTAGTCTACTAGGTCACTTTGAAAAGTAATTTGGTATGAAAAAGATCAACTCATTCTGCAGCTGAGAGAATTGGAAACAACTACTGTAGTGTATGTTTTTTAAAAAAGTTTTTATTACATAAGCAGTACATGTTCACATGTTTGTTGTAGAGAAATTAGAAAATACAGTCAGATACAAGAAATTGCAGACAAAATGAATGCATACTCTACCACAACGAGCACTGAGAAATTCTCTTCTTTGTTACATATATGAAAGGAAGAAAATAAATATGATTTGCTAGGCAGTGGTTCTCCATGTATGCAAAGACACCTCATGTTATTATTTTAAGGTGTTACACTGATGTTACACTAAGGCCAATTGCTCCGAGAGTTTATCCAGTGCAAGGATCTCACAGTCATCATAAATGTCAACCTCTTCCTTCCATATTCAGCTGTTCTTTGAGTCTCTGTCTTGCTCTCCCTCTATAAATGTGGTTCATGAAAATGATGAGATTTAGAACATTCATTCTTACCTCTTCTGTAGTCTACCCAGGATATGAGATTTAGGTGGGCTCATGGCCACTCAGAATGTTATTTTTCTCCCAGCTAGATGTGGGGCACATGACTAACTTCTGGGATGTGGTTTTCTCTTTTTCTTGCTGGAATGCTAATGGGATGGCTGGGATGGAGCAGCCACAGTGGACCATGATGTGGAACTAAGACTAGCAGAACAACGGAGAAGGAGCCTGGGTCCTTAGCACTATGGATGGAGGGCCACATCAGCCCTTGAACTGATGACGTCTGGGTTCTTTTTGGTGAGTAAGTGACTTCCTGGTTAAGCCACTGCCTTTTTGACTTTTCTGGTACTGAAAGCCAAACCTAACCCTAACTAGTACATTGGCTAAGAGGTATTAATATTTTGGAGAGTATATTTTGCTATAGCTTTTGATTTTCATATTTTGTTTTGGGTGATGGTACTAATTCATTCATCTGACGTTTACCTATAGTTGTGCCACATAATGATATTTTGGTCAACAACAGACTGCGTATATGACAGTGGTCCTGTAAGGTTATAATACCATATTTTTACTGTACCTTTTCTATGTTTATATATGCTTAAGTAGACAAATATTTACCATTATGTTACAGTTGCCTACAGTATTCAGTACAGTAACATGCTGTACGGGCTTGTCACCTAGGAGCAATAGGCTATACAATATAGCCTGAGTGTGTAGTAGGCTATATCATCTAGATTTGTGTAAGCACACTTTATAATGTCCGCACAATGATGAAATCACCTAACGATGCATTTCTCAGAGCATACCCCCATTGTTAGTGACACCTGACTGCATTGAATTCTTGCTGTTTGTTAGAGACTGTTTTGACATAGGTGATATTGCAGTGAACAAAACAAAAATCCCTACCCTCTTAGAGTTAACTGTCAAGTGGAAGAGAGAGGCAATGAACAACAAATATCTAAATATGTCAGTATCATGCCAGTTACCAAGCTATTGTCAAGCTGTTTCCTTAGCTCCAAATCACCCTCTTCCTCTGCTTCATGACACTGGTGCAGGGACCCTGCAAAACACTTTTGTGCTTTGGTCCCTGGATCCTTGTTGGGTTCTGACAATAGGAGACACCGGAGGGATCCTGGACAGCAGGAAGAGGAAGAAGGGATCTGGACGCTGTTTCCTGTTCGCCTTGCGGACCCAGCCCCAGCCTCATCACATTCCTTTGGAAACACCAGCATCAGATACAAGTGCCTCCTTCTTAGTTGTCTGAGACTAACCCCCCAGTCTCTCTTAAATCTCCTCTCTACTCTCCATTCCCACAGGCACGCATTTCATTTAGGCATTCACTGGTCCTTCTGCCTTCATTCATTTTTATTCTCCTCCAATATAACCTCTGCTTCCAGCTTTGCAGGAAGCCTCATCTCCCTACTCTAATCTAAATTGCCATAATTTCCAACCTCTTTCTATTGCTCCCCCAGCCATAGGGGTGAGAGCTACTTTCTGCTGTTGTTACATCCATGAAACTGGGGTGTTTCCCTTTTGTGTTTTCGGTTCTGCAATTCTTTATGTTCATTTCTCCCTGTAAGATGGCTGGTGTGGGTTTTCACTCAACCAGACCCTGACTGGTACAAGATGAGATTGTGTCACAATGATAGAGACAGGAGATGATATCTCCAGGGGTTCATTATGGCCTCCCAGACAGGGCTTTCAGGAGGCATTACTTCCAAGAGCCAAGGCATTACTTCCAATTTGCACTCTGGCTCTTGGCTTGTGAGGTTCATGACCCAATTTGGTCAGCGTGCCTGGAGTTGGCCAGGTTCTTAGCTATAGATCTGGGCAAAACAAACTTACAGGGGATCAAGCTGTGGGGTATAAGCCGATCACTGTTTTGTTAGATGATGTGGATTTGGGCCATCCAGTCTCTCCGTTAGCCTTCCTCTCTTTTTACAAAAGCCTACACAGGGATCCAAATATGGCTCCTCAGTGAGCATGAAATCTCAGCAAAGGGAAGGAGTGGGGTGGTCTCAGCAGTGAGGTGACTAGGTTATGACACTTGAGCATATTCACCTCTACTAAGGGACAGTCTGCCAAGAATGCTTCTGTTCACTGGCGAGGACAACTTCTCTCCTGGACAAAGACACAGACACACAGACAAAGATACAGACACACGGACAACCTGTGGCTGTTTGGGCTCCCTTGGGCTCCTTTTTGCTAGATTTCACACAGGTCAATCCTTGTACTGTTCACACATTCTTTCTGCACATGAATTTGACTCCTGCTTGCTTTTACATCCAATGAATACCAGATGATAGTTTCTGTTCCTTTAATTGTTTTGACTTCTCTTCTAAAGTGACTTATACTGAAAGCTAATATCACTTAATTTAAGTGAGGGCATAACCTTATTTCCAATTCTGAGGGTGGTAACATTTGGTAACACCCAGGAACGGGCTTCAGGTCCTCAGGACCTCTGAGGGGAAAGGCATGGGCAGGCATTGTAGTCAAGTGGAACGCTGACAAAAGCTGAGAGCAGGGATGAACATTCCTCGCTCAGGGGCAACCTCCCAGTTGGCTGAAGAAGAGAATTTATGTGGGACCTGTGGTGGGTGACTGACGCGGGTCAGTGTCAGATTGTGGAAAACTTTTAATTCCAGGCTAAAGAGTTTGTACCTTATATAGGCAATGAGAACCAAGGCAGGCTCATGCGTGGGGCTTGGGGTGTTGGCGTTGAACCCCAGCCTTACAACTCCAAGTTCAGTGCTCCACAGAAAGCCTTTAGGTATGAGCCCCTGTTATATTCTCTTTATTCTATTTTTCATATAACTTTACTTTCAGTACAGATGCTGGGTGGAGCAGTGCTTGAAGGGGTGAGTGGTTGCGGAGGAGGTGGGGGCCAAGGAAGCTTAAGGAAGCAGGGGCAAAAACACAAACAGAAACCACAGAAGAGGAAAGTGAGCTATTGGTTATGATTTCCATTCCTGTGGATATGAAATACTATCCCAATTGTGGGAAGCTGAGAAAGGCCACAGCAAAATAAAAGAGAAGCAGTCTCATTAACAGTGATGTTCAGATGTTGGAAAACAGCTAAGGTGTAGACTTACGTTATGGAAATATCCTTAACCTCAAACAAATTCCAAGAACATTCTAAAAGAGAATGATGGCAAAGCTGGATTTTCTTTGTAGGGTCTTCGCCATTAGAGGCCCACAAAATTGTAAACCTTGGAAACTGCTGTGCTTTAAGAAAAAAAAGGGTTCTGAACCCTTGTCATTTAAAATGCATTTTTTCCAGCATCATTTCAAATGAGTCAAAACTCTCCCTCCCTCTTTCTTTTTTTTTTTTTTATTTTCATAGACTAAATTTATCTAAATCAGATTTAGAAATGATACAATTCTAAAGATGAGTATATCCTGAATTCCCAAGCCACTGCAGTTTGCAAAGGTGCAAAAGGTTTGGGTAAAAACAACAGAATATAACCAAATGGTTTATGCTTCTTCTACCAGCCCATCCCTGGCAAAGTGGCCGCACGGTGTCTTTCCTGCCATGGCTCACACGTTCTCATTAGCCACTACAGTTCTCTGAAGCCAGTGCTGCCGGCACTTCATCTGCTCCCTTTGAGCTCTGCTGTTTTCCACTGTGGCTTGCCTTGCTGTGTCATGGGGCAGGTGGCTGCCATGCAAACATTGTTCCTGTCACCATCCCTGCAGGGTCACTGATGTTGATGTAATTCCTTACTCTCCTACTGTGCTTCCTGGTTTGCTTCAGCCATTCCTGCACTGGGATGGAATAAAAACTCCTGCCCCAGAAATACATTCAATGTTTGAAAGCAGAGTAGGGTGTCTGTTTTAAAACATACTGTACTCAGGTGGTGGACACCCTAAACTTGATCACTGACTTGATCACTACACAGTATTATATATGAAGCAAAAATTTCACAGGTGCCCCATCAATTTTTACCAAAAAAAGTAAAAAAAAAAAATAATAATAATAAATAAATAAAAAGAAAAACAAAGCAAAACTAGAACTCCTTCCCCAACCAGTGATACAGTTCTTTTCTAGGCCCCCGAGGAAGGAGGTCTTGCTATTAGTCACAAATATTAGTCACTAATTATTAGCCATTAATATCAGAACTCTCATTTGACTTGGTCTTGGAGCTTTTTATTAAATCCCTCTGTCAGGGACCCTGGCACCCATTCCTCAGGGAATGGGAAGACATTGCGCCTTTACAGTGGAGTCTCTGCTCCAAGCAAGGGCGCCATGAGGCCAGGGAACTTCCAGGTCCCCAGTACTTGGCAAGGAGGCCTAAGTGTGACTCTTCCGTGTTCAGGAGCCTCAGACCAGCACTACCTGCCCATTCTGTTGGGTCCTTGGGCCAACACAACCCACAGCGGCCTGCCTGTGCGTCTCTGAATTCCCATGATGGGCATGTAGAATAGGCATTGCCTTCAGCATAAACTGAGACGCATTCACTTGATCCTCCCTGGGAGCTGGCAGGAGGCAGGCTGGGAATATGCCATGGAAAGAAGAAAATGACCCTGCCAACCTCTCCAGTTTCCAAAGTCAAGAAGAGATCTGGTGCCCCAGAACTGCCTGCCTACTAGGCAGCCCACAGAGATGGCTCCCTGAGAGGCATGTCTGCTACGGAATGCTTGGGAGACCTCCTGGGCGCCAGTGCCACTGGCCTGTCCCATAATAGTCTTTAGCAATTCCTTTTAGGGAAATTGTGTGCCTGGCTTGTAGAAGTGAAGGAGCCTATTAAGTTACTCTGTATTTTCAGGGCAGAGGAGGGACTCTTTTTCACCATTTGGGGGAAACTTTGTTCATGCCATTCATTTGGAATATTCTGTTCATCTCCATATGTTGACATCCTACCAACCCTGTATGGTTTGCTTAACATGGCACTTCTTCCTTGAAGCCTTTGCCAGTTCCTGCCCAACTCACCTCCTGTACACATTTTTCATATCATAAATTACTGCAGGGTGGTGACGGGTAAATCTTGGCTTTCAAACAGCATCAACATAATGTTTTGCGCATAGCAGGCTGCCAAATGAAATTGAGGTTTCTGTGTCTGAATAGTAATAAGAATTTGTTAAATTTAGGTAAAAAAAAATTTGTTTTGATATAGATAACTACCAATTTATTTCTAATTTAAAAGATTTGTTTTTCTGTAACAACTATAAAATTGTTTTTTTCCCTAATAAGTAACAATATTTTAACAGCTCTGAAAATTAAACATGATTATCAAAACTTCTCAGCATTTTTGCTTTGCCTAAATCCTGTAGAAAAAAATACACTATTGAAATTTGATCAGTTGAATGCTCTTTCCCCAAAGAATATTTAACTCTTAGAAAGAGTGAAGAGAGGCCAGGTGTGGTGGCTCATGCCTGTAATCCCAGAACTTTGAAAGGCCAAGGCAGGAGGATCGCTTGAGGCCAGGAGTTCAAGACTGGCCTGGGTAACAGAGTGAGAACCCATCTCTATAAAAAATATAAAAAAATTAGCTGGGCACAACGGTGTGTGCCTATAGTCTCAGCTATTTGGGGGGCTGAGGTGGGAGGATTGCTTGAGCCCAGGAGTTGAGGTCACAGTAAGTTACCATCGTGCCACAGCAGTCCAGTCTGGGTGACAGAGTGAGACCACGAAAATAAAAAAATAAGGAAGAAAAAGGAAAAGGAAAAAAAAAAAAGGAGTTAAGAGAATATCAACTCCTAAGTATTAAGTTTCTCTTGGATTTAATTTTTACATATGGGACAGGCTCACGGTGGGAGCTGAAGATGATGGATGTGATGTGGATTTGCTGCTTCTTGATGTCCTGCTGTTTTCACTAAATGGCAAGGATTTGCATTCAGCCAAGGAAAAAATTTCTCTCAAGGTCCTTGCTATTAGCTCCAAATTTATTTTGCCAGGTGACAACTCTAGCATCTGAGTTTTTTTTTTTTTTGAGACTGAGTCTCGTTCTATTGCCCAGACTGGAGTGCAGCGGCACGATCTTGTCTCACTGCAACCTCCGCCTCCCGAGTTCAAGTGATTCTCCTGCCTCAGCCTCCCGAGTAGCTGGGATTACAGATGCCCACCACTACACCCTGCTAATTTTTGTATTTTTAGTGGTGAGGGGTTTCACCATGTTACCCAGGCTGGTCTGAAACTTCTGATCTCAAGTGATCCTCCCGCCAGGGCCTCCCATAGTGCTGGGATTACAGGCGTAAGCCATCGCGCCCGGCAGCATTTGAGATTTGTATGTAGAAAAGCAGATCTTGAAATTACTGACTTTGATGCTTGGTATAGGAGTGTGGCTATCATTGAGAGCCTCATCATCTTCTTTGCTAATACTATGTAAAACTTCTCTGCTAAAAGTTCAGGCACCCTAAACTTCCACACATTTCCACTACATCTATTTCCCTTAACTCACAAATCCCTGGTAAACATGTCATTTCTTCAAGAAGTAGGGATTTTGCTGAGCTTCAGCTGCTACTCAAGATCACATTTAAATGACCTCTGACAATTAAAGTCCCACTCACGTTAGAGACAAGAGTCCTGACCTGAACTGGGATCTCTAGAATTTGGATTCAGAGCTACTGTTGGGTGCTAAATTTATTCCCCAAGGGAATAAATTAGCCTGGGTTGCATATGGAAGACAGGGCCAAGCTTGATTCACGTAGTTGATTAGAAGTTATTTTACCCTGGAAACTACTGTGTCTCGGCTGGATCAGCTTAACTTGGTTGTTCTCTAGAGGAGACATGATCCCTCGTTTCTCTTTTTCCTTTTTTCATCAACAGTCAGACATCCATGGGTTCTTGTAGTCTTAGACATCGGTTAGCTATCATTAAATATAATTTGGAGCTTTAACAATGCTGTCAGTACACCGTGGGATTTTGTCATCACTTTACTATTGGTTAAGATCTCTTTCACTTATGGAGACTTTGCCCCCTTTCATCTTTGTGGTTGCCAGACTTGTAATTTGTTTTTCTGTTTAATAGAAACCTTAGAATCATTGGTATAAAGTGAAGTACGCTATGAAAAACACATGCTTTTTGAAATAGTTCTTTTCGTCTTTAAAGATGAAAATACTGTGCTTTCATCTGTTCCAATACCAGTAAATGCATATTTTATAGCATCTCCTTTAAACTCTTCAACCTGATAATTAAAAAAATTTTTTGTGTACCACAGTCAACTTTCTGAAACTGCTTTTACATGCCTCTTCATTTTCCTTTATATAGAAGAGATGTCGGACATCAAATTTCTGTAGCAGCTAAGAGAACTCTGAAAAATTTCAAATGCTAACAAAAAATCTTAAACTTCTATAGATAGAAATGTGGAAGAATCAAAATGTGTTAATTCTTTTGAAATGTATATTTCTTGACTTGCCTTTCCTTGAACTCCGAAAGGCGCATTTGGAGAAAGTGGATGAAAAAGGACCTCTCCATTGATCTTTCTAATTAGAAAGAAAATTCAAATTCAGAACTGTAATTAAACATGACTTAAATGCATGTTTAATCCAGAGGAAATATAGTTTCAAAATTTTTAATTTTAAGTATTTCAGGCCCTAAAAATAAAAATGCATTGTCATTTACAGAATGATTTGGACATTGTACATTTCATGTGGGAAACGAAGGTTTTGTTTTAAAGGCCGAATAGCATACATAAAGTTCATAACTCAACTACAGGTCAGTCCGTGTCTTTCATGCATACACACCCGTGTCACTGCCACTCAGATTGAGACAGAGCACACTTTCAGCACCCAGCAGGCTCCCTTCTCAGCGCTTTTCAATCAATACCATGCCACCCTCCAGCCCCTGTCCCATAGATTTCCTTTTGCCTGTTCTTGACTTTCACAGACGTGGAAACATACCTACTGTGCTCTTTAGTGACTTCTTTCAGTCCACGCGATGTTTGTAGGATGATTTGTCCATGAATGTGTGTAGCAACAGTTTATCCTGTTTTCCTCCATGGTCTTCCTAAAGATGGGCTTCTGCAACAGCTCTCCTTTGGAGACATGAAGGGAGCAATACGTATAAGGAGTGATAGCAAACAGAAGCCAGCTTCGCTTTAGTTTTAGCTGAGTAAACGCCCGGTAAGGCCTTGTACCACACTCCCCACTCCAAAGCAGAACCCTGAGAAGGCTGCGCTGGAGCATGTGGTGGGTCAGGCTTCCAGCTCAACCTCTCTCCTCCTGTTCCAAACCCACTTCTTGAATGTTATGGTCACCTGGCCAGCTACCTGGCACATGACTGGAATGGTCAGGCAAAGGAGAGTGATGCCAGGGGCTGTCCTGATGAGGTGGCGCCTGAGCCGGTTTACCTCTCCCTTTACATGGAAATGAAAGATAATGGACAGTGGTCATGTGTGACATTTTAAAATCCAACGATCCCTTCCCAGAACAAATGTGGCCTGGCCAATGCTCACATTTGAAAGCCATCTTGGTACTTCCTCTTGGGGATGATTGAGAAAGAGAGCAGATAATGAGGCAAAAGTCAGGGGAAAGGGGGATGGGAATCCTTCCTCTCTTGTATAATCCTTATAATCCTATATTATTCACATGTATTTTTTTAAACGGTCAGTATCTATTTGACTCTTGACTATAGAATGAAGTCTTACCTCTTCTTCTTTCACAGATTCCCCATTACGGGCTACAGTGGAGGAACCAAGGGGAGGGGCCAGGTTGAGGCCCGGCTCTGATGCCAATGAGCGGAAGGGTGGCTTTGGGCCACTTGTATCATGTCTCTTATTCCTCATCTGTGAAATGTGGAAGTTTGACTGACGGGCCTCCAGCACCATGGAGAAGTTTTAAAGGTGGCAAATTACACATTTTACACCTCCAGGATCTCCCCACCCTTTTATGAATAAGCATCTGTAAGACAGGCTGTCTGATTCTTCTGGAGATTCCTGAATATCCTGCCTTTGTCCAGGTTGGGCAATGCTAAATGCCAGTTCTGACCAATGGTACAGGTATTAATTTCACAGTAAGGATCTTGTTTCAATGTATTCAAATTAGGTGATATGGAGATGGAATATTCTGAGAGAAGAGTTGAGAGAAAGTGACAGGTATAAACCCCCTAACATCTGTATGTTTCTCAGAGAGACTCAAACTGCTTCCCTAGGCTTTGCAGAGCCCTCACCCAGCTTGTGTGTGTGTGTGTGTGTGTGTGTGTATGTAGAGGGAGTGTGCTATGGGCAGCCTTTCTATGTCTGCACTGTGAACAGATGTGGTCAGCATTTCTAGGGCCATTTATGGCTTTCTAGTTATATATTTTTCTTGCTTTCTTTTGCCACTTCCCTGAAAAACATCCTACATTAGTTTCCTATTGTTACTGTCGAAAATGACCACAAACTTAGTGTCTTAGAACAACATAAGTTTATTATGCCACAGTTCTGGAAGTCAGAAGTCTACAGTGGCTCTCACTGAGCTAAAATCAAGGGGCTGACAGCGTTGTGGTCCTTTCTGGAGGCCCTGGGAGAGTGTGTTTTCTTGCCCTTTCTAGCTTCTAGAGGTGGCCCGCATTCTTTGGTTTGCGGCCCTTTCCTCCATTTTCAAAGCCAGCAGTGGGTTGTAGAGTCTTATTCGCATCCCATCACTCTGACACCAACCCTGCTGAACCTTTGTGCTAAAACTGGTCCAGACTTATCCAGAATAATCTCCCTACTTTAAAGTCAGCTGATCAGTAGCTTACCTCTACTTCAACTTAATTTCCCTTTGCCATGTCACATGACGTATTCACATGTTCTGGTGATTAGGATGTGAATGTCTTTTGGGAAGGGAGTGAGATTAATCTGCTCATATACGATATAGGCATATGGTAATTTCTTTATCAGACTGAAAAGAGATAGGTTAACAGTGATTAACATTTTCTCAATGCAAAACTTTTTACTTAACTCAGGGAAAAATTATCTTTTGTATAAAAATGGATGCTTCTGAGCAAATGCATGATTAGCAAAGAATAGTTGTATGTTCAGTTATTGGACAGGAGGAACAGTCTTCTTCCCTTAGGTACAGGAGTGTGAGAATGACAAAATAATACAAAAGTAAAAGTGTATTTATGTGAGGAATGTGGTGTGTGTAGGCAGCCATGCACTGGAGGGGGCTCACTCTGGCATGTGAGAGCCATTGTGTGTCTATATTTTCCTAAGTTCATGTACAGTGACATCACTGAATGGCTTGAAATTAGCCGTGGTGGAAGTATTTACACCATAGAAAGTGGCAAATGCTGTAAGTCATTTGTCCCTGGAGAGCCTATTGTTAAACACTAACGGGCACACCAATAAGAGTAGAGACTCACTGCCTTCGGTTCATGCGCACAACACTGCTGTGTGGCCTTACTGCTCCTGTGGGATCCCCAGACTCTCTAGCTGTAGAAGGGGCAAATCCCAGCCTGCATCATGACCTGTGGGCCTAGCCACAAACACAGCTGCTGCAGGTCTTCCTCCGCTATCTTGACCTCCCTAGTTGCTATAATAGCGTGGACTGGATGGGGAGCTACACTTTCTCTCATGTGGGCAAAAGCTTGCTTCTTCGCCACTCCCCACTGTTTGAACTTCTCTCTGTCTAGCATTTTTTCCTGACCAGTCTGTGTATCCGTCATCGCTCCATCCACTTTGATGGAGCCAGAGCTCTTTTTTAGAGTTGCATTCACTTGTCCTCGCTTGTGCTTATCTAGCTCCCCCAGGAGCTATGAGATCAGTGCTGCCCAAGCTTCAGGGGAGTTAACAGGGGAGCTTGTTAAAATGCAGATTCCAAGGCTATGCCCCCAGAGATTCTGATTGGGAAGGTCTGAGATGAGCCCCAAGGATCTGTATTATTGACAAGCATTATTATTATTAGCATTACTGACATTATTGACATAATTCTAATTATTGGCATCATTGACAAGATTCTGAGGCCAGAGGTTCATGGTCCACCCTGACTGGCTCAGCCTGAAAGCTCCCTGAAAGCCTGGCGGGCCAGCCTCCTTCAGCTGCATTCAGTCTATACACGGAGGATCTCAGTGGAGAAAAAGCAGAGTCATTTTAAAGAAGCACGGATCCTAGTTTCTAGAAGGCTTTTTCCCATCTGGCAGACAAAGTTTATGCCTATTCCACACACAGGTAGGTGCAGAATACCACGTTCCCAGGTTCCCAGAGAAGAGGAAACTTTTTCCCAAGAGCTTTATCGGGTGGAAATGTGAAAAATTCACACAACTGCCAAGACAGTGGGTCTTCCTGAGTCCATGTATTCTGAGTATTTGAAAACAGCTGAATGATTTATTGAACTTTTTACTTTCCATGGACATGCTTACTGGGTGTTGTAAGATGTGAACTTCACAGCCAGAGACAATGTCTGTTGAAAGGAAGAGTCAACCTTCACTAAACCCAACCCAGCTTGTTTTTCAGCAGCAAACCAACCACTCTGACTGTGGCAATTTTCTTAGCAGGAAAAATTTTAGATGGTTGTGTGGTTTCTAGCTTTACTCTTTTTCATTTTACACGTGAAATGTTCGGGATCGGGTTGGTTTTCTTTAAAACTATGGTCCAAATTAATTTATACTGACTTGATTATAAAGAAAGAGATAAATTGCTACCTTTAGGAGGTTTTGACCTCAAGTCCTCTGATATTTGAGACCAAGTTTTTTATCCCCTGGGATGCAATCCTTCAGCAGCATGTAGGCGAGTTTTGAGCAAAGTAAAGAGTAATGAAAACTCTAATATAAAGGCTGTAATTTTCTAAAGAAGTCTGTTCCTTATTAAGATCAAGTACATGTCAGTCATCTTATATTTTGGGAACATCCACCAAATGCAGGAACTGCACTGGGTGCTTTTCCATGTGTGGAAAATTTTATCCAGCGTAATCCATTTTTCTAGTTCAATAAACATATTAAAAAGAAGGCAAATGAGATATTTCTGTATCTCATCAGCATGAATAATATATTTGAGTTATCCCCTGACCACATAAGGCTTGGGCCTGAATACTACCCTGCTTCCATGGGTCTTTTCTTCATATAAAGAAAGGGGAGAACATTTGTGTTAAGTACCACACAAGAAGGTTGTGAGAATCTAATGCAATGATGTATGTGAAAGAGTAAGCAAAATTAATATAGTTTATAATTCTGAATGTATACAGTTTATAAATATTAAATTCTATATGCAAGTATACATTCCATCCATATAATTCTAATATATTTCTTTTACTCCAATGCCCTCTAGTAGTTCAACAGAATTACTGTGTTATTGTTTTGAGATGAAGTTATTGTATAATATTTTAAGATGAATTATTGTATTGTCATTTTGCAATGAAAATTGTAAAATGTTTCCTCTTCCTTTGCACTTCCTTTTTTTAAAATTAACTTTCCTTCTTTTTAATAGTAACCAGCTCTTTTCTGGAAGTGTCTCAGTATGTATGTGGGTTTTCACATACTGGTTGATCAGAGGTTTGAAGGTACAGTCAGCTCTTCCCTGCTAGCAGAGTGGAAGGAGTTAGTTTAACTCATTCTTGAGCCCCCAGAGAACTGGGTCTCATGACACGCTCTCTTTTTCTCCTTTTTCCTGCCCTCTTGAAAGTATACTGAGAGGTTTTTGAGGAGGACTCAGTTATATACATGGTCTGCAATGACTGCCTGGTTTTTCTTTCTCTTTCCAAATTTTACATCTGGCATGAAAAGAGAGGCAATTCTAAATGTAAATATGAGTTCTTGATTACTTAAAAATAATTCCTTTCTATCTCATATACATAGCAATTTTGTGTAAATATATGTTAAACATCAAGGCCCATTGAAAGAAGAAAGAAATTACATAATTATACTATCTAATCAATCTAAAATACAAACACTTCAAGATTTATTAGATTTATCAAAGACACTAGCATAATTTATTTTGTTGGGTATTTTTCCTATTTACAGAAGTAACATGTTATTATAGGAAATATGATAAATCTGGAAAAATACAAAGAAGCACCAAATTGCACATTCTGCCAAAATTCGGAGATAACTCTTATTAATATTTTTAGAATAGCTTTTTAGTCTTATTTTCTTTGTAGGTATACACACACAGGCGCGCGCACACACACACATACACACACTCCTTTTTCACAGATTTGATTGTATTGTAATTATGTTGTGTTTTGTTTGTTTCCTTAATCAACAGACATTTATTTCTCACAGTTCTAGAGGCTGGGAGGTTCAAGATTAAGGTGCAAGCAGATTCATTTCCTGGTGAGGGCCTCTTCCTGGCTTGCAGACTTCTTGCTATGTCTTTTCCTGATGGAGAGTGAGCTCTAGTGTCTCTCCCTCTTCTAAGGGCACCAGTCCATCACAGGGCCCTGCACTCATGACCTCATCTAAACATAATTACCTTCCAAAGGCTCCACCTCCAAATACCATTACACTGGGGGTTAGGGCGTCAACATGGATTTTAAGGGATATCAACAATTAGTCCATAGCGTTTTGCCCCAGGTCCCCCAAAATTCATGTCCTTCTTCCATGCAAAATACATTTATTCCATCTTGACAGCCTCAAAAGTCTTAACTTATTCTAGCAACAACTTTAAGATCTAAAGTCCAAAGTCTCATCTAAATATCATCTAAATTAGATACGGTAATTACATTTTATAGCTAGAATTTTGTATAGTCTATATCTAACATTTTCCATATTATCAGGCATTCTTCTATAGTACAGTCCCTGGAACAGAGTAAGTGCTAAGGAAATATTTGCTGAATTAATACATAAATTATTTTCAATGGATTTATGACATTCCATCATATGAAAATACCTCAATTGATTTCACTAGTCCCTTTCTTGCCCATTTTAAAGTAGAGATATCATGGGGAAAAGTGAGAAGTGATATGTATAATTATGGTCTCATTGAGGGAGGAAGAGACACTATCTGGAATGCAGGCAGAAAGCCATGTGAGGCTCCCTGTGAGGGAAGGACTGTGGAACTGACAATCACGACCATGAGCCTTATGTCTGAATGCTCTTTCAGATCACACAGTAGTTGCCTATTAACTTGGAATAATGTGGAGAGAGGGTCCTGAAGTGAGTTCAGAAACAGTCATATGACCCAAATCAGCTAGAGGGCTTTCAGTGGCAAGAAACAGAAGCCCAACTCAAACTGGCTTAAACCATAAAGACATGCACCAAATCACATGCGTGAAAACTCAGAGGCTGGTCAGGCTTCATATGGTTCTACCAAGCCTTCTGCCTTACTCTCCTGTAATTGCCACAGCTCTGTACTCCTCTATAGATGACTTTGTTCTCAGGCTTATTCCCCTGGAGGTCTTTGTGTGGGTGTATTTGGCCATCAGAACTGCATGCTTTGTTCTTTCTTTCTTTCTTTCTTTCTTTCTTTCTTTCTTTCTTTCTTTCTTTCTTTCTTTCTTTCTTTCTTTCTTTCTTTCCTTCCTTCCTTCCTTCCTTCCTTCCTTCCTTCCTTCCTTCCTTCCTTCCTTCCTTCTTTCTCTCTCTTTCTTTCTTTCTTTCTTTCTTTCTTTCTTTCTTTCTTTCTTTCTTTCTTTCTTTCTTTCTCTTTCTTTCTTTCTTTCTTTCTTTTCTTTTCTTTTCTTTTCTTTTCTTTTCTCTTCTTTCTTTTCTTTTTTTGTTTTTGACGGAGTCTTGCTCTGTAGCCCAGGCTGGAGTGCAGTGGTGCAATCTCGGCTCACTGCAACCTCCGCCTTCTGGGTTCAGGTGATTCTCCTGCCTCAGCTTTCCAAGTAGCTAGGATTACAGGCTCATGCCACCACACCCAGCTAAGTTTTTGTATTTTTAGCAGAGAGGGGGTTTCATCATGTTGGCTAGGATGGGCTCTATCTCTTGACTTTGTGATCCGCCCCCTCGGCCTCCCAAAATGCTGGGATTAGAAGCATGAGCCACCGCGCAGGGCTTTCTTTTTTCTTTTTTCTTTTCTTCTTTTTTTTTTGAGAGTGTCTTGCTCTGTCACCCAGGCTGGAGTGCAGTGGTGCAATCTCGGCTCACTGCCACCTCTGCCTCCCGGGTTCAAGTGATTCTCCTACGTCAGCTTCCCGAGTAGCTGGGATTACAGGCTTGTGTCACCACGCCCTGCTAATTTTTGATGGTTGTGTGGTTTCTAGTAGAGATGGGGTTTCACCGTATTGGCCAGGCTGATCTCAAACTCCTGACTTCAAGTGATCTGCCCGTCTCGGTCTCCCAAAATGCCAGTATTACAGGCTGAGGTACCGCACCTGGTCAAAACTACATTCTTTCTTATTCACAAAGAAGAAAGAAAGAGAATAAGAGAGCATATCTTGGCATATCACATAAAAGAAAGAAATAATTTTCCCTGAAGACTCCAGCAAATCTCTTTTACGTTTCATTGGACCCAGTGGGCCTAGACATCTTCCTTCCTCAGCCAAGTACTGACAAGGGGAAAGGGAACAGGATTACCAGGATTAACTCACACGAACCAGCCAGGGTGAAATAATTGTTGTTGATATGTTGGTATGTGTAATCCATTCCTGTGAAAAAGTGAAAAAAATCCCAATGGTAAGTATTGATTTAGCTCAGGTCTCCGTGTCTTGGCTGGTCTAGGCTGGGTGTACCTGATAGAGCTTAGCTGGGCTGCCTTTGTTCCCTGTAAATCTCCTTCTCTGCTCCATATAGCTTCTCGTGGGACCAAAGGCAAGTTCTTTTCATGGTAAGAGTGGAAAAGAAATAGGGCAAGTGGAAGTGACACATCATCCCTTCTCGTTTTATTGGCCAACACCAGTCACATGACTAACCTCAAAGTCAAAAGGAGGAGAAATATATTCTGTCTGGTGAGTGGAGGAACTCCAAAATCACATGGCAAAGGGTGTGAGCAGTACGAAGACCAGGGTGAGATGAACAAATACTTGTCTTCAATGAAAAGTTTAAGGGGCATCAAGATATTTAATCAAGGTAAATAATTAATATGAAATATTTTTAAAAACCAAAGTTAATGCAAAAACATTTGGGATGAGCAAAATACCAAAGTTTTAAATAAAGACAGGATTGGTGTAGAAATGGGTAAGTATTAATGCTAATAACTCAATCTACCATAGTCCACCAACCACAATGTCCCCTTTTGAGGACTTCCATGCTCAGCCTTAGAAGATGCACACAGAACTCTGCCCTCTTTTTTATTTTTTTGAGACAGAGTTTCACTCTTGTTGCTCAGGTTGGAGTGCAATGGCGCGATCTCAGCTCACAGCAAACTCCTGGGTTCAAGAGATTCTCCTGCTCTCAGCCTCCCAAGTAGCTGGGATTTCAGGCATGTGCCACCATGCCTGGCTAATTTTGTATTTTTAGTAGAGATGGGGTTTCTCCATGTTGGTCAGGCTGGTCTCAAACTCCCGACCTCAGGTAATACACCCGCCTCGGCCTCCCAAAGTGCTGGGATTATAGGCATGAGCCACCGTGTCCGGTCTGCCCTTTTAAATTTCATTGCTTGTACGGCAACAAAAGCCAAAATTGACAAATGGGATCTCATTAAACTAAAGAGCTTCTGCACAGCAAAAGAAACTACCATCAGAGTGAACAGGCAACCTACAGAATGGGGGAAAATTTTTGCAATCCAATCATCAGACAAAGGTCTAATATCCAGAACCTACAAAGAACTCAAACAAATCTACAAGAAAAAACCAAACAACCCCATCAAAAAGTGGGCAAAGGATATGAACAGACATTTCTCAAAAGAGGACATTCATACAGCCAACAGACACATGAAAAACTGTTCATCATCACTGGCCATCAGAGAAATGCAAATCAAAACCACAATGAGATACCATCTCACACCAGTTAGAATGGCAATCATTAAAAAGTCAGGAAACAACAGGTGCTGGAGAGGATGTGGAGAAATAGGAACACTTTTACACTGTTGGTGGGATTGGAAACTAGTTCAACCATTATGGAAAACAGTATGGCAATTCCTCAAGGATCTAGAACTAGAAGTACCATATGACCCAGCCATCCCATTACTGGGTATATACCCAAAGGACTATAAATCATGCTGCTATAAAGACGTATGTATGCACACGTATGTTTATTGCAGCACTATTCACAATAGCAAAGACTTGGAATCAACCGAAATGTCTATCAGTGACAGACTGGATTAAGAAAATGTGGCACATATACACCATGGAATACTATGCAGCCATAAAAAAGGATGAGTTTGTGTCCTTTGTAGGGACATGGATGCAGCTGGAAACCATCATTCTCAGCAAACTATCGCAAGAACAGAAAACCAAACACCGCATGTTCTCACTCATAGGTGGGAACTGAGCAATGAGATCACTTGGACTCGGGAAGGGGAACATCACACACCGGGGCCTAGCATGGGGAGGGGGGAGGGGGGAGGGATTGCATTGGGAGTTATACCTGATGTAAATGACGAGTTGATGGGTGCTGACGAGTTGATGGGTGCAGCACACCAACATGGCACCAGTATACATATGTAACAAACCTGCACGTTATGCACATGTACCCTAGAACTTAAAGTATAATTATTAAATAATTTTTAAAAAATTTCATTGCTTGTTTCTTTTCAGGTCTGTAGCTCAAGTATCTGCGTATCCTGGAAGTCTCTAAGAAATTGAATAGACATAATCTCAAGGAAATATCCTTAAGGATAAATTATTCCTTATATTTTTTGTTTAAAAAAAGGAAAACAAAACAAGAAAAGAAAATCATGTTCCATTCAATAGTTCTTGTACATTAATTCATTCCTTGCTTGCTGGTTTAAGAATTAGTGCAATTCCCATAAAAAAAAAATTAGAATTAGTAAGGTAGTACAATGATTTTTCTAGAGACTGATTTTAAATACAGTACATGTTTTAACAAAGTACAGCTAAAGTCTTTTTGGATCGGTCACAAGTTATGCCACGAGTGCTTAACTCTTTATAAATGAGATGAGTTTAGGAATTCAAGAGCAGAGGTTCCTGTGGGGAGACCATTCTCCCATCTTATTTGATGAGTGATGTGCTAATCCCAGCACTGAAGCTGCTGGCAGAAAGGAAAGACTTCCGAAATTGACAGGACTTGTGTGTGGAACTGCCATGGGTCCGCGGGCTGCCATAGAATTATGCAGGAAGTAATTTTCAAGGAAACAAGAAGGAAAACATGATTGGGTCCAAAATTCTATCATTGTTTTATTGAAAAAGCAAATCTCTTCTCTAGCTTGAAACGCTAGAGCTACAATTTATTTCTTCTTAAGTTTGTCCCAGTGGGAGTCACAAGCCAGGTCATATGGGGTGATGACCATCTTTCCACCTCCTCTAATGCTCGCCCCTGGAGTCCAGCTTCCTCCAGAGACTTATGAAAAGGAAGGATAGGATGGAGGCTGGCACCAAACCAAGAAGAAATGTGAATCTTGTCATGTGGTGAGAACTGACCAGTGCTAGTGAAGTGTTAGCTCAACAGATCTCAGGTGATGGCCTGACCTGGAGTCTGAGGTGTCCACATTTACAGTCATCTCTACAGTTGATTTCGGTACCACATCTCCTGGAGGCACCCGGCAAAAGGAAAGAGTTGACTTGGCAAACAACTGACTCACAGTGACAGAGCTGTGCATTGAGTGGGATTTAAAATGAAAATGGAGAAAGAGGGAGTATAAATCCTTGAAGAGCCGATGAAAGCTGGCTACTATGGGGACAGCAAGTATCGTTTGGAAATAAGTATGAGTAAGCGAGGTTTCTGGAGAAAACAATGACGAGAGGCAGAACTAAAACCAATGGTGTCAGAGGCCTCTATGTCTACATACTGAACAGGTGAATATATGAAACAAGTGAAGCGATTTTCATAGTGCAGGGTAGTTATATGAGTTCCCAAGAATAACGAAGATTTGAAGCAAAACAAAGGAAAGGATAGCCTAATCAATTCAACATACCTGGTAAAAAGTAGCTGGTGTGCTGCCATCTGCCCCCTAAATTTCCCCTTTGGAATCTGTTTTATATACAGTATTGAGTTATCTGTTTTCTGAAACCCAGATGTAATAATGCCATTTCCCTAATTCAAGCAAGTTTGGTTGGCTGGGCATGGTGGCTCACGCCTCCAGTTTCAGCACTTTGGGAGGCTGAGGTGGGTAGATCGCCTGAGGTCAGGAGTTTGAGATCAGCCTGGGCAACATGGTGAAACCCTGTTTCTACTAAAAATACAAAAATTAGCCAGGTGTAGTGGTGCATGCCTGCAATCCCAGGTATTGTTTGAACCTGGAAGAGAGAGTTTGCAGTGAGCGGAGATCGAGTCATTGCATTATAGCCTGGGTGACAAGAGCTAGACTCCTTCTCAAAAAAAAAAAAAAAAAATTTGGTGAATTCTCACTGTCTACACACTAAAGTTTAGACTTTACCCTGGTAAACAAAAGCCACCCCCTGCCCCTACCTCCCATACTGTAGTCACACAGGCCCTTATTATTTTCATGTCACACCCTTCTCATTGAGTTTTACTTATGTAGCCTCCTCTCCCTGGAATGCCCTTCCTGTCCTTTGCTGGGAAACTCCTACACATCCTTCAAGACCCAACTCACATGTCAGTACTTCACCACAGCCTTCCCTCACAGGCCAAGTGGAAATGATCGCTTCCTGCTCTGTTTTCAAATAGCTAACAGTTTGTATTTCAGGTACAGGACTTAGGATTTTATTATTATTATTAGTTGTTGTTGTCTTCCATCTCTTGAACAGGTTTGTAAGACCAGTGATGGAGTGAGGGCCTGCAGCAGAGTAGGCAGTCACTGACTGAGGGAAGAATGAGGGAAGAAACGAGGGCAGGAGACGCATCTGCACAGGAAAGTGTGAGCCTGAGAGTGACGGGGCCGTGAGAGACAGAGACAGAGAGAGAAAGAGACAGACAGACAAACACACACACACAGATGGAGAGACACACATGCAGACAGAAACATACAGAGAGACAGAGAGACAGAGACAGAGACAGAGACAGAGAGAAAGAGACAGAGAGAGAGACAGAGAGAGAGACAGAGAGAGGGAGACAGACAGAGAGAGAGACAAAGAGAGTGCACCTTTGGTTAGCGATGTCCCTAAGGGCAGGTCCTAGATTTGTAGGTCCTGGTGGGATGTTTTTGAGGGCCCAATGCTGAAGAGGGGCGTATTGTAGGAAGTGAAGTTGAACTGTTGTGAGCAGAGTTCTGTCTCCCTGGGGCTACACCCATGCCCTGTGCACTGCTCTAAGCTCTGGGAAAGTGTGGCCAAGAATTGCTTCTAGTGTGTGTGGGTGCATGTGTGTGTGTTTGTGTGTGTGTGTGTGTGTCTGTGTGCAGAGTTGCAGGGGGAAGGGAAGAGAGACCGTAGCACAGTAAAGTTTGAAACTAGGTGAGCAAAGAGAAAAAGAAAATATAGGAAGGAATCTTGCAAGCATGGCCGTGTCTGCCCTCACTCCTCTGCTGTGTAATTTGGCCTCTGTGTGTATGTGTATGGGGGATGGTGAGGCATGGGAGAGGGTAGTCACACATCCTTTAAGAGGCAAAACTGTGGCAGGAGATGAATAGCAGTGATTGTGGCCAGGGGTGGGGACATGACTGCTCCTGTGGTAAGACAGAGAAAATGGCAGGTGCCTCAGATACAGCTCACAAAACAGGCCCAGGGCAGGGATAGCAGCACTAGGGGGTTGGTCAAGGTGAGCCTCACGGGCCATCACTCCCTTTACAGCAGACCTCCAGAAAATTCCTGACTTCGCTTGCTGACAATGTCATTTTCCAGAGGGCACAGGAAGAACTAGGGAAACTGCTCCCGTCAATACATGTAAATGACCAAGTGCATACAGTGCTACTTATGACCACCTTGGGAGAAAGAGTGTGCTGACTGGTGGGGAGATTCAGATATGAACAATTTTCACTGAACTCTAAATGTGTAGAATGCTTTCTTTTCTCTCTCTCTTTCTTTCTTTCTTTCTTTCTTTCTTTCTTTCTCTCTCTCTCTCTCTCTCTTTGTTCCTTCCTTCCTTCCTTCCTTTCTCTCTTTCTCTCTCTCTTCCTTCCTTCCCTCCCTCCCTTCCTTCCTTCCTTCCTGCCTTCCTGCCTTCCTGCCTTCCCTCTTTCTGTCTTTCTTCTCTCTCTCTCATATTCTCTCTTTTTTTGACAGAGTCTCGCTCCGTCGCCCAAGCAGGAGTACAGTGGCACGATCTCAGCTCACTGCAACCTCTGCTTCCCAGGTTCGAGCAATTTTCCCGCCTCAGCCTCCTGAGTAGTTGGGATTACAGGCACCTGCCACCACGCCCAGCTAGTTTTTGTGTTTTTAGTAGAGACAGGGTTTTGCCATGTTGGTTAGATTGGTCTTGAACTCCTGACCTCAGGTGACCCACCCGCCTCGGCCTCCCAGAGTGCTGGGATTACAGGTATGTTCCACCGTGCCTGGCCTTAGAATGTTCCTTTATTTTATTTTATTTTATTTTATTTTATTTTATTTTATTTTATTTNAGAATGTTCCTTTATTTTATTTTATTTTATTTTATTTTATTTTATTTTATTTTATTTTAAGTTCTGGTATGCGTGTGCAGAATGTGCAGGTTTGTTACGTAGGTATACATGTGCCACGGTGGTTTGCTGCACCCATCAACCCGTCATCTAGTTTTTAAGCCCCACATGCATTAGGTATTTGTCCTAATGCTCTCCCTCCCCTTGCCCCCAACCCCTTGACAGGCCCTCCCTGTATCCCAAAGGATTAAGATGCTCATTTCTGAAAATTCAGGGGAAAGATGGACACTACCGGTTCCATGGCCCAGGGTTTTGGAAGAGGCAGCCTCCAGATGACCGGATGCACTGAGTCCCTGGGACTCAGACGGTGTCTTTACAGCTCGAGCTTACTGAAAATAACAGACACCTCCACTCATCCCCTCCAACAGAGTGGCTGCACCGGCAGCTCTCTAATGAGCTCTAACTCCACAGGGGCAGTTATGAAACTGCTGCAAAAAGGATGCAATCAAGATAGAAGCCAGTAACGAGCACAGAAGGCATTAGAAGACCTGCATCAGAGAGGCCAAAACCCAAAATGCGCTGCAGGTTGTGGGAGCGGCTGAAGAGCCTGGAGAAGCCACTTATAGTCATTATAAGTCAGATCAAAGGAGTGTGTTTGACTGATGAGAGGACCCCCATGGTTGCAATCATGGGGCCTTATCTCAGCTTCCATACTTACAGAAAGGACATGATTGGTGTCTACCCTAGAGGGTGGTTTTAAGAATTAAACAAAATGACGTGTGAAACTCTTGGAACAGTGTCTGGCCCGCGGCAGGAGGTGTGCGTGACGTGACCTGCCTGAGGCCATCTGTGTCCTTACGTGTGTGTTTCTGTGAAGCAGACCCAGTGCAGGGCACCAGGGATGTGGTGGGAGCCACATGGATGACGTTCCTGTCCTCAGGGAGCTCACACTTATGAGGGGGCAATAGAGGTTGGGGGTGGATAGCCTTGGGGGAGAGGGGTGGGGGTTGTCGGGAAGAGGGAGTTGTTGAAACTGCAAGGGAGGCAGGTGGGTGGTGAGGGCAGAGCAGTGACAAAAGGTTGGGGATAAGGAACTGAGAGTGGGCCCTGACTGCTGAACAGGGAGAGCTGCTGCAAGAGGCTTGGAGAAAGCAGAACTCAGGCACTTTCTATTTGGTTTTAGTCTTCCTTGACAAATAGAATCAATTCCAGATGAAAACAGCTTAAATACTGGAGAGGGGAAATCAAAAGAGCACCTTAACCGGGTGTGGTGGTGCATCTGTAGTCCCAGCCACTCAGGGTGCTGAGCTGGGAGGATAGCTTGAGCTCGAGTCTGAGTCGGAGGCTGCAGTGAGCTGTGATTGTGCCACTGCACTCCAATCTGGCAACAGAGCGAGATCCAGGCTCATACAACAAAGAGCGCTCAGCTCTTCCGAATCTGGCCTGGCCCCTCCGCCTGAGCCCTGGGTTCCTGCCTCCCTTGGACCTCTCATGTTGACTGTCATGACTTAACAGCCCAGTCCAGGAACACCTGCAGTGAACTCGGGATTTCTTTGACATTTCAACTGTTATTTTACAAGGCTATGGTCGAACAGAAAACAACATAAGACCTTCTGATTAGTGGTTTTAGAAAAGCTTTGTTTCAATGGTGCAAATTAGGTAGGTGGAGGAAATTAACCATGAAGACTGGAGTTTACGTTTTCTGGAAATTGTTTCATGCCGTCTTCTAGGGAAACAGTGTCCTGTAAAAAGTAGACTATTGAACACAATTTGAAATTTTAGGCCTGAACAGACCATTTGCTTTTAGGAGCAAATTCTAGGGAGTCATTTCCCTTGAAGGTAGAAGTGGGCCTTTGGTAAAAAGTCCAATAACCGGCCAGGCGTGGTGGCTCATGCCTGTAATCCCAGCATTTTGGGAGGTGAAGGTGGGCGGATCATGAGGTCAAGATATCGAGACCATCCTGACCAACATGGTGAAACCCCGTCTCTATTAAAAATATATAAATTAGCCGTGTGTGGTGTCGGGTGCCTGTAGTCCCAGCTACTCGGGAGGCTGAGGCAGGAGAATCGCTCGAACCTGGAAGGCAGAGCTTGCAGTGAGCAGAGATCATGCGCACTGTACTCCAGCTTGGGAGACAGAGCAAGACTCTGTCAAAAAAAAAAAAAAAAAAAAGTCCAGTAACTACTGTATAATTTTTAAAGCCTAAATGCAGAGGAGGGAGAAATGTATAGATAGAAGTATTTGTTTCAGCTTTGCTTGAAGAGGCAGAATCCGGAAACCATCCATCTGTAGGGGAATGGTACAAAAGTGACGGTATGGACCACTGTGTGATTCTCAATGAGATGACGCAGATGACGCTAGAGGGTTGTCCATGAGGTATTATTAAGTGCGCAAAGCAAACCATGGAATAAAGAGTGCATTGCTTCCATATCTGTATAAACAAACAGCAAAACACCCTAATTTTGCCCACATGCATCAATATCTAGTTGTATAAGCATGGACAGAGGTATTATCTTGGGCAAGCAAGAATGAAGGAATTTCAGGAAGAGAAATAATTTATATAACCATGAGTTGTTTTATTTAGTATAAATAAATACATTAAACAACCAATTTAAATCATATATCAAGTGGAATAAGAAATAAGGAAAAATGTCATGGTAATTTTATATCATATTCTATATCATAAAACTGCATTTTAAAGTTATCTGATATGAGAAAAAAGCATCAAAGCGCTCCCCTCCTGAGTCTTTGGGAGAAATAAACAGCACACCATGCTGATTTGATGGCCGCGAGTCCCCCTGGTCACCACTACATGTGCCCAGGGTGCTCTTAGCCTGCCTCTAGAAGCTACAGCTAAGGTTCAGATTTCCTCTACTTGCCAAAACTTGGGTCTTTAAGTTCTACTGATGCTGAATGTCATGCTCTGTCACTTCACAAAACCTATGGCCCTGACCCTCTTCCAAAAATGTTGCTTCCCACCTGTCTGGCAAACTCTTAGCATCGTGGTTATGAGGATGAATGCTGTCACTGAATGCCTGGCTTTAAACTCCAGCTCAGGCACATGGTAGCTGCTTGACTGGGGCGAGTTACTTGATCTCTCTGTGCATCATGAAATGGAGATAGTACTGACATCTACACACAGGGTCTTGAGAGAATGAAACAAGGTAATGTATCTGAAAGTGCGTATAGATGGCAGCAGTGTCTGCTGTATCTTTTTTTTTTTTTTTTTTGAGATGAAGACTCCCTGCAATCCCCTTTGCAATGTAATGCAATGGCACGATCTTGGCTCACTACAACCTCTGCCTCCCTGGTTCAAACGATTCTCCTGCCCCAGCCTCCTGAGTAGCTAGGATTACAGGCATGCACCACCATGCCTGGCTAGTTTTTGTATTTTTAGTAGAGATGGAGTTTCACCATGTTGGCCAGGCTGGTCTCGAATTCCTGACCTCAAGTGTTCCGCCAGCACCCCTGACTCCTTACCTCAAGTGACCTCCCACCTCCGCCTCCCAAAGTGCTGGGATTATAGGTGTGAGCCGCCACTCCTGGCCCGTATCTTCTTGTACTGCTTGCTCTTATTATTATTCATCTTTCCAGGCTCTGCCTGGACATCACCTCTATCTGGGATACATCCTTTCCTGAACTCCCAGATTACTTGTCTCCTTCCTCCTTCGTGCTCTGTCAGCAGCCTACACCCCGTCTTCTGGTACACTTCACTGCATGTTTCTTTGTCTTCCCTCAACAACTCCCCTCCCCACCCACGTCCACCACCACCTTGGACTATAAGGTACTTGAGGGCAGTAACCAAGCTTCTTCATTTCTGAGTTGCCGGCCTTTGGCACAGTGCCCAGCATGTAGTGGAGGCTCAGTTGAAGGGGTGGAAGGAAGGATAGAGGGACAAATCCATTCCTGAGATCCCTTTTATTGAGGCTGTTTCCCAAACACCGGAAAGTCTCAGCCTTTGCGTTTGTTTTCTAGTACGATAGCACCTGTTGGTACTTACCTTTGATTGGTGTGCATTGTCTAATTGATCTTTCTGTCAGTCATGTTCCAACTGAAGTTATGTGCTTTTTTGATCATGGGCTGTATCTGCTTTCTTTGATGTGCTTTTTAGTTGCTCACCAGAAGAGTCTCAGCCTTTTTCCATTTGCCACACTGAACGGGATAGTCTAGGAGGGAGGAACTGTGGAGATGGTGCGCCTTGGGATGTCCAGAAGACAGTGACCAGAATTTCAAGAGATGTTTTCAGATTTCACAGTATAATAAGAGAAAAGGAGCCCATCCCTTAAATGAAGAACTTTCAATCAGTTCTCCCCATGTGCATGTTTCAATTTCATTTCTTTTCATCAACTCCTTCCCTTTGATGATGGGTTGCATTGAAAACTCTTAAGAAAAGTAGGATATTTAAAATGAACTGTGTTAAGAAGAGGATCATTTCAAAGAATAGCCATCTACTCTAATGAGGAAGTCCCTTCAGCCAAGCAAAAAGCTGAAGGTAAGTCAATAGGGTGAAAGTACTGCTGGTCCTCATCCTGTTGGAAATAATACATTATCTAGTTAAAGGTGTCTCCTGTGTTTTAGGTTATGGAGGTAGGGGAGGATTTGTACAAACTTATTTCCATTTCTTTGCACATAGGAACTAGATATAATGTGAATCTAGTGTAAATTACCATGATGTCTCCTTCAACATTCATCAAGACTTCTGACTAGTCTACTTGATCTGTGAAAGTGAAATTACTTGAAGACCTGTCACAGATTTTAAAGCTGAACAAGATATATTGATTTTACAAATATTTTTATGTCACCCTATATCTTAATAAAATAACATTTACATCTGGAGAGTGTCTCAGTTGAAGAGCCTGCCCGAAGCCAGATCTATTTATTTAAATCGAGAAAGGCAGAGGCCGTGCTGGCAGCCTTTCAGCTTGTACTACTTCCGTGATTGAACATAGATAATAATAATTTTGGGTGCATATGAGCAGATTTCAGAGAGAAGGGAATGAACCCCTGTATTTACAGAATGAGTCAGCAGGCAGCTATTCAGATGCTGAGACCGAGAGCAGACATAGCTGATTTTCTTCTCTCATTTTAGAATTCAAACCTATGTGGAGATTCTAATGGAATTTCAGATACAGATCCTCATTTCTGGGAATTTCACTTTATGGCAAGGTGATGAAAGGGCCGGGCTTCCAAAGTGAGCATGAGAAGCACCTTCTGGGATAGCACTGTTGTCATTTCCCAGAGGGGATGAGACCTGTGAAGCCTGCTGTCCTTGTGTGGTATGACCAGGGGCTGGGCACCACGGGGATTTGATGCCTTTCTTTGGGGGTGAGTCTAACTGTCCCATAGAGAGGAGACGGGCGGCCATCCTTATGTCACATTCTCTTCTCCACAGCAAAACAGTCCCGAACCAGAGGCTATCTTGGGATTCACAGCCTTTGGGGTTGCCAACAAGGAAGAGCTACAGGTTCCTCCAGAAAAATGTGTGTCTCACATCGAAATTCTTTTAAATCATACATTCTGGGCCATTCCCATTTTTGGAAGCTCAACTTTAGGGGAAATGCCTCTTTTGGGGAATTGTGGGACAGTGATTAAGTCTTCAATGTTCTTTCATTGGGAGAAATTTATTCCCTGTTCTACTCAAAGGCAACTTTAGGAACTCTATTAGTAGGTGTTACTACTAACAATACACCTACTAACAATACACAGGAAAAGAATAGGTTTATTTAGATTTCAAAGTGCAAATAGGTTTTAGTTTATACTTAAAGATTACTTTCTATTGGCATTAGTATTACTGTAACCCAGGGTGATTATCTGAGTGATCTCAAACCTTAAGGGAGTATTGTGATATTATATTCCTGTGGAAAAAAATTTAATCAAACTTGGTAAAGATGAATGTTGGGTCCATGAAACCAATACAGCTAGAGACCAAAGACTGGAATAGGCATCATCAAAATGATCCCTTGGTTTAAGCATGTTCTTTACAAGCGCATTGTTTCAATACACATATGTGGGACAGGCAGGAAGGAGGCCATCCCGAGCAGTGACATCCATATCCTGCAGAGATCAGTTTCCTAATGGGAAGACAGAGCCCAGTGGCCCCAGGCAGGTAAGGTTTGATGGGGAGAATGAGGGAGGAAAGGGCCAGAGCCTGCAGAAGGGAGTGGGGAACTCAGTAACCAAGGGAGTGGGGAACTCAGTAACCAAGGATGACCTCGGGGGCCCCCAGGAGCAGCCTTCCTGGGCAGCAGAGAGAGGAGGTACGGACTGGAAGACTAAGAGTGAGCTTCAGGTCCAGTTCACTTCTTCCCTAATTCTTTCTACTTTCCATTCGTATGTTTTCAGAGAAGCCATCCTCAAGTCTGATTCATTGGCTAGGTATACATTCAATCAGACTCTAATGCTTTGGCTTGAGCTATAATAGAAATCACAATTTCATCTGTAAATCATTCCAGATAGCATAATATGGAATTAATTTCTGGTTATATTTGCTTGGGAGTCTTTTATGCAGTTTTGAAAATTTGCAGTGAGTTCGGCCTTGCTTTTGATTTAATCTCATTTTCGTCATATTTCTACCCACACTATTGAAATGGTGGCTGGCAAACGGAATCAATTTGCAAGCAGACTTTAAAGAAGTCCATATTTAAGCTAAAATATCTTTGCAAATATTCAACCTTTTCAAACATTTATTGGATAGTGTCTGATAGAAAGAAACAAATGTAACAATTTATAATGCCACTTTAAAAACATTAAAAATCATTTACAGTACACAGGGTCAACACCCTATTGATTAAAAGAGTATAGACAAAAAGCCACTATTAGAAAACAAAACAAAAAAAAGTGGAGAAGTGGTTTGCCTACATATATTATCAAGTGTAACTATTAAACTGAGCCCAAAATCTGTTGTTTTAGTCTGCTCAGGCGGCCGTAACAAAATACCATAGACTGGGTATCTTAAACAATAGCCATTTATTCCTCCCAGTTCTAGGGGCTGGGAAGCTCAAGATCAAGGTGCTGGCATGGTAGATTTCATTCTGAGGCCTCTTCTTGTGTTGTGTAGGTGGAAACCTTCTTTCTGTGTCCTTACATAACCTCTTTTGTTGACCTCTTTCTTTGTGCTTATGAGTGAGAGAGCTCTTGGTGTCTCTTCCTCTTTATATAAGGGCATTATCACTATTGGATTAGGGTCCCACCCTTATGACTTAATTTAACCTTAATTAACTCCATAAAGGCCTTATCTCCAAATATTGTCACATTTGGGGTTAGGGCTTCCCCATATGCATTTGGGGGAGGGGCATGACCATTTAATCCATAATGTGTGTCATAATTAAATTTGTAGCTCTACATATTTATATTAGTTAAAATACAACCATTTGATTTTATTGGACTTTAAAATATATTTGACTTTATGTCAGTTCAAAAATAATAAACAAAATTCAACAGACATTACACTTAAAACCTGTTCATGATATGCAAATTGTACTACCATAAAGACAGAATAAAAATATAATAGAAAGAGTAGAAAAATAAAGTAATTGTTCTTGGATCTCTCTAGGAGGCAAGCCTAAGATGTTATCACTATCCTTTTATAATGATGGTGATGATGATGATGCTATTATTCTACAGTTTTATAACACTTTACAGAACATTCTGATCCGCCTGACCTTATTTACACTGGAGTTTCGGAAGCTCTCCCGAAGGCATCTGTCTGTTGAATGGTGGAGGGTTTGTGGCAGAGAGGGACTAACTGTGCAGTTTTCTGCGTTCTGTGGATGCAGACAAGTCCCCCTTGTTTCATGGGCTGGAGGAACCTGCCACCACCGCAGGAGGTGGCCAGCTAGATGACTTCTCTGGCAGAGGGACATTCAGACTGAAGGCTCAGATTCCCCTTCCCCTCCTCTTGAGGAAGCAGGAAGACCCCTGCCAAACAGGTAAAGAGGAGCCCTGCCATGACCAGATTACATAGGTAAGGCCCTGAGCCGAGTGCCCAGTTCCTAGGGAATCTTCTATAAGATGTAGTTTTTAGAATTAATTATAATAACCAAAATAGCACAACAGGGCAGTTTGGCACTACCTTCAGCAGGGGCAGCCTGGGTATTCTGAAACTGAAACTCCCGCTGCTTTCTCCTACTTTCAATCCCAGGGCTGTCCGTAGCTCTGCCGTCTGCTCTGGTCACAGGTGTCCTTTTTTCATTTTGGGGTATGCTGCTAGTCCTGTGACTGAGAATTTGAATAGACTGGCCTTGGCCCTGTGCAGAAAAGCTTGACTAATAGGTCAAGTTTACCTGTTGGACACACTGTCTACTAGGCTATTGTCCCTGCAAGGACAGAATATCCCCCTGCTGTGTTCAGTGTTGTGTCTCTAGGACGGGATCAGTGCCTGGCACATTATGGGTGCTCAAGAAGTATTTGTTGAGTGAGAACTCACACTTCACAGTTCTGAGCCTTGGGGAAGTAACCAAGTGCCAAGTTCAGGAGATAATTCACCCCTTGTTAACACTATTGAAAAATAACAAGAGAACAAAATAAAGTGTGTAGAAGTAGCTTGTATAAAATACAATTGGGTTTTTCTTGCCAGTACCTAAGCTCAGTAAACTGAAGTGAAATATCCCAACACCATGTCAAAACATTTACATATGCTTTTCTCATGGAAAGCCTGGGATTATGGCAAAGCCTCAGCCACAGTGCTTAGAGTGCCTTTGATCACCATGAATTCCAGACTTGTCCATGACATCGTTTTGACAGTGATGTTGTGGCTGGAGTAGAGGTCTGCCCATCAAATGGCTTAGCCTCTGCTTCCTGGCTCTGTTCCTGACTCGGGTGACCTCACCACATAATCTCAGTAAGTTCCGGTCATGGCAACTCCAGGCCAGCTTTATAGTCACGGTGACCAAGAGGCTAGGCCCAGTGTTAGCTTGGGCTTGTCTATCAAGAGATCATATGACAATTGTGTTGATAACAGCCAGACACGCCAGCCTCACTGGAAGCACAAATGCTCTGCGTGTGTGGTATCTGCAGTGATCCCTTTCTAAGAGTCACTTGAGTTTCAGATGGAGAATACATTCATGGCTGGATATCAGTTGGTGAGGCACTGACATTCCACAGTCAGTTGAGTTAATCCCTTGTAGAGGTCCCAGAGATATTTCCACTGCTGCTGTCTTCTCTTCTAAACTGGTCATTGGAATATGATAAATGTGAGTTTTACTGCTAAGATTAGACATTCCCTCAGCCCTAGATCTGTCAAGTGGGGTGGTTTTGAATATGAACATTGGAGATGGCTGTGTCATCTAAGATGTGACAGTCTGCATGAGTAAGTCAAGAAGCTTCCTTTGAATAGGACATCCGGCTGTGCTCACATGGCCTACAGAAGGTAGCAGAGGCAAGTCTGTGTTTTAAAAGAAAAAGAGAATATGCCCCTAGCAGCCTCAGATAGCCTCCAGGGTGTGCAGACTTTGTTCTTCAGGTTTCACAGTGATTCACAGTGAGAATCACTTTGATCGGACACAGTTGGTGTGGCAACTGTAAAGTATCGTGTTGGACATGGTCATCCTTGGAGAAGCCGGGGAGCCACGATCTTGTGCCATCTGGGGGGGCCAGGGCCCAGGGCGATGGGCATTTGTCTGGCCAATGTCCTTGTTCAGCACTGAGCCACTGGGCCAGAACATGTAGGGTGAGTCTTAATTGCAGGAAGTTTGAATATAGTAGGTTTGCTGTGCCTTGTGGAGATGTACCCCTATTTGGAACCCCAGAGAAGCTCAAGCCAGGAAGCAAGTCCACCCTGTGACTCCCCTCCCACGTAAAGAAAAGGGAGAAAAGGGGTACAGAAAGGCAGAGAAGAAGAGGAGCCAGATGTCCTCTAGAGCAAAAGAAACATAGACTTTTAAAGATGCTAGGGGGTCTTGGAAATGCCAGTGATTCCATGTGGACTTTCCTGGTTCTTAGTTACATTTTTGTTATTTCACTGGGCACATAGACTTGGCCAGGCACCGTGCTGGGTGTTGGGAACTCCAAAGTGATGGGAGACAGGTCCCTACCCATGGCGAGAAGATCCCTCCCCAGGAAAAGCTCATGAATTAGTGAAGGTGGGAGCCAAGCAAACATAAGTAGGTGCCAGTAGAAGGTAGGCTAAGTACCATGGAGAGGAAGAGGAAAAAGGAACCAAGTACTATGGGAACACTGAGTGTGGGGTGCACACACTGTGGGGCTGGGGAGCAGGCAGAAAACTTCATGGAGAAACAAATCTTAGAGTCCAGTTTTGAAGAAAAGGTGGAAGTTTTTCAAACAAATTGATTTGGGGTTGGGTGGGGTGGTACTTGGGGCAGAAAGACCAGCAGAAGCCTGCTGGGAACAGGCATCATTGCTGATCCCTGAGCCCACGAAGCTCGGCAGATGGCCAGCGCCCACAGTGGGAGGGGACTGGCTGTCAAAGGTGATGCTTAGGTGTGGGGCACCCTGGGGTATTCCAGGAGAGGTGAGTTCTAGGAAATAGTAGCTGCCAGCCACTGAGGTGAGGCCGCCTAGAGGATGGATGAGGGGTTTATTGTTAAAACATGGGTCTTAGGAAGCCATTGAAGGTTTTACAAACAGGAGAAAGGCAGGATTGACTGCCTCCCCACTCATGCACAGAAAGAGACCTGGATTTGGCACCTTGGTAGCTCATTGCATCGTCGGCAGGGTGCACAGTAGCTGGTGCACCTGTGTGCAGTGCTGCTCAGGGTGAGGAGGCCAGAGCTGGAGAAGAGGAAACCAGCATCGGGGACCACATTGCATCTTCAGGGACTTGCTCCTTAGCAGATGTGAAAGTCCTCTGGGCACCTCCAGAAATACAATGCAAGAAGACTTTATAAGAGGTGAGGTTGTACATTAGCAAGTAGGGAAGAGTAAAATAGATGAAGAAAAAATGGACTTCTGTATAGATTTAGTTTCACAGAAACAAAAGGAAGCTCATGTATTATCCATGGTTTTTATTACTCTGCTCACTTAGCGTTATTTCAAGAGCATCTTTGTACACCCTTATACATATTATTTCTTGCCAAATTCCAAGGAATTCTTTATGCTCAGGTATAACAATTCACATGCCTCACATAATCCACAGGGAGGATCTCCATGCAAATAAATTAAACTATTTTACTTAGGCCAATTTAAAAAATAAAGAGAGTTGGGAAGATAAATTAGTTGGCTCTGCTGTGGCATGTTGGACCAAGTATAATGTAGCAAAATATCAGTCTTACAACAAAAGTCAAAGGAAAAGATTATGCTGAAAATTGCTCCTGGCTGACTAGTCTCCTGGTTATTAATTCAAATGTCCCTCCTATTGGTGCTGTTAATGGCTTCAAACAGCTCTTGTCTCCTTTTATGCAAGGGGAAAATTGGACCCCTTCCAAACAAAATAACAGTAGCAGAGGGAAGCCAACATATGCAGCATTGCGAGATAACTCTAACTATTAATTTTCTTCAACCAAGTTCCTTTTCATTTTTGAACAGATATGTCTTACGCTGCCTGACTCTACAAGGTAGACATTCCTATTACTCAAAAAATTTTTACATAAAAAAGAACTTCCTCACTTGATTAGCCTCCTGTCTCTTTCTGGGCCATTTCACCAACAGAAGGTACTGAGAGAGTAGAAACCTCAGATGTGGTGGTGCATTGGGTTCTCATTTGGCAATGGGGAATGAGGAATGGTAAAGGGGCATTAGAATCTTTGTGAACAGGGAAGAAATTGAGGCAGAAACAATTTGAAAAAGCTCCTCCCATGATTCTGAAGTGTTCCCAAGTTGAAAACTGCTTATTTAGAGATACAGAATCTTGGAGTCTCCAACTTCAGCTGACAATACCTCCTATTGTTTGATCCTGTGACTTATGTTTGAATACCTCAAATGAGGGTGACCTCATTGGTCATTACATTCCTGGACCATTTTATTTTCTTTTTATATATTTAGGGGGCACAAGTGCAGATTTCTTGCATGTGTATATTGTGTAGTGGTGAAGCCTGGCATTTTAGTGTGCCCATCTCCCAAATAGTGAGCACTGTCCCTAATAGGTAATTTTTCAACCCTCACCTCCCTCTCACCCTCCCACCCTTTGTAGTCTCCAATGTCCTGGACACTTTAATCTTTAGAAAGTATTTCTGCATCTTGAGTTCTGTGTCATGGTCATTTTTCATTCTTTGGGTGCCTTCAATCCATTCTCCCTTCCCAAGAGGACCATGATTTTCTTTTGGGGAATAAACTGCTTTCCACTAGAGCCAGCCTGGGTTTGACAAATAAATCTAGCTGTCCTCCTGCTGTGGAAGTCAAAGGGACCACTTGAAGGTCCTTCTGCCAGACTCTTCCTCTCATTTCCCTGGGACAGTCAAGGGACTGGTGTGTGACCTATGCATGTCTAATAAAATTCACGCTCCTGGGACTTGAACCTTCAGCAGAGTGACACAAGCACCAAGGAAATGGCTGGAATTATTTTAATTGTAGAGGCAGTGCTAGGCAAGATGGTCAAGAAGTTCTTGATATCAAGACTTTCCGGAGCCCTCTGTTTCTTGTGGGTCCCCAGTCTGGTTCCTCGGCCTAGCTAGGAAATGGTGAATTCCTTCATGTTCATCCAACCAATGTATCTTTTTGCTCAAGCTAGTCAGATGATTTTTTGGTGCTCAAGACCAAACAAGGCTGCTACCTCAAACTTCACGCTCCTGATCCTAGTTCCTCTTTCTGCTGTTACACCAAACACATAGGATCCCCCTTTAATAGGACGTTTCAAATTTTTAAAGACATCTATCATGTTCCTCCCAAGATTGCTCTTCCTCAACAGAATATCCCCATTTCCTTTAACACTTCTTCACTACCGTGGCTTATGGAGCCTTCAACATTCTGTTTTCCTTGGCACAGGGCCCAGTTTCTCAAGCTCCCTCTTACAGTGTGTCATCCGGGATTGAAACCATAAACCCACTTGGTGTTTCAGCTAGTTCAGACTATGGTCAGCTGTTTCCTTGCCTTGAATGTTGTATTTATATGACTGCAAACAGAACTTGCCTTAGCTTTTATTTTTATGCTCCGCTCTGAACTCAGATTGACTGGCACGGAGTGCACACTTAAAAAGCTAGAGTTATTATTAATTATAAACCTCCTGGCTTTCTAATAAAAAGTGCTGAAGTCAGATGTCCTTATCTTATATTTTTGTAGTTGTTTTTGCAAATCTAAAAGGGGCACTTAGTGTTTATTCCTGTTGTATGGTATGCTTTTGTTTTTGGTCTATTCTTGGCCAATGCCATTTTAAAAAATGAGTGTTTTTTTTTTTTAACACTGTCTAATCTTAGTTGTCTCATCTTTTCATCATCTACCTATCTGGCAAACATGCCTTTGATGTTTCCTTCAAATTACTGAAAAAAATATCACACAGTTCTATGACACAACACCAGGTACCTCCCTCCAGGTTGAAATAAATTCGTTAATCATCTCAGCACAGTGTATTGTATGCTAAGAAGGCAACCTAACTGCACTCTACTTTCATGTCTTGTCCACAAGAAAATGATAAGGAGCTCCCTGGGTTGTCTGGCTGATGGCACCATTTGCAAGGTACATGTGGCAGGGGGTGGGCAACTGTGAAATGGGGAGGTTGATTTTCCATTTCCTTTTTTATGGGTACCAGTTTCTCCCAAACAAAACCTTACACAAAACCCTAATACATACAAGATAGCAGTGAAGTAGCTCAGGGTGAAGCTGGAGTGTGGGTGGGCAGTGGTTGACTTCCTGCTGGCCCCAGTGCCCTTCAGCCAACCCCTCTCCAGCCTCTTACTTTCCTCCTGGCACCTCTTAAGAAAGGGGTGACCTCTGGGGGCTTATGGTTTCAACATTCTGATTTAAAACATCCGAGTAGCAAGAGTTCCCTTTATGACTTCTTCTGTCTTCAAGTCTGCACATGTCAGCAGGGGAAGCCAAGATTTTATCAGATAGTCTGCTTTTAGTAGGCTTCTCTTTTATCTTAAAAATGTTATTGAAAACCTCCGATGTGAAAACTTCATACTAGGAGCGGTTTGTGAATCATGAGTGTCTTGTTCAATGTATTTCTTAAAGACTTGGATGAAAATACAAATGACAAAAATGTGAATGATTATTACTGTTAAAAGTTTTAAAAAAATCATCATAAACTGAAGTGAAGGACTGTTGGAACTTCATAGGAATAAATGTAAAAACGCCACATTTACATTTCATAAGCGAATTACACAAGGATAGCACTGAGAGATCCAACCTAACAGCAGGGTGGGAGGGCTTCGTGGTGGTGAAAAAAATTTGTTATTGTTTATGGAGAGCCCGTTATGGATCAGGCATTTGATACATTAGGTTGGTGCAGAAGTAATTGCAGTTCTTGCCATTAAAAGTAGGTGCAAAAGCAACATTCACTTTTGCACCAATTGAATAGATGAAGGTGAGTGTCTGGCCTTGAGAAACTTACAATCTAATAAACAAGTATATTATGAAGGGCAAAGGAAAGCAGGACTAATCCATTGGAGAAAACCTTCCTAGGGGATTTTCATTTAAAGAATGTCAGATCCATGAGTCATTTGGTGAACAATTACTTAGTGCTTGTGTCAGGGGGCAGTTACATGTTGGTGATTCAGGGATAAAAGACCACTTCTGGCCTTTAAGAGGCTCACAATGTAATGGAGGAGACAAACCAATGGCTCAACCATGACACTTAAGTGTGACAAATCAGACGCAGAGATAAGAACTGGTTGCTGGGCCCTGGGTGGCTCTGGGCCCAGGCAGGAAGGAGGTTTAGTTTGTTACTTTCTGCGATGAGTCTTCAGGATCAGCTTTCTTGCCCTGCAGTAGAGGCGTCTCAATGGACAAGCCGAGCAGGCACACTGAGTGGAAGGAGGTTTATCTCGGACCCTGGATGACAGATTCTTGGTCACTGTGCTAAGTGCCCAAGTTGTGACTTGTGCTGGAAAGCCCTTGTTGCTCACCCCCCGCCAGGTAGTTACCATAGCATTCACGACTTCCGTGGTTATTTCCTGTCATCATTTGTCCCCACCCATGAGCCTGCCCGGCTACCTCCATCTTCCGGCTGGTGGGTCTGCATGCAGGACATATCACTCCTGGTGTGAGGGGCGGACACTAGGCAGGTGAAACAGGGCTATGATGTGCTGTGCCCTGGCATGGGAGTGGGTACTCCCTGCCGGGATGTCAGCTGTGCCTGCCTTTTGGGCTTCGACTTTCACACAGGTCGCCGTGAGGGAAGTACAGCAGAATCCCTCAGGGTTGGCCAGGAGTATGACAGGCATTCTGAGGCTTGTTCTGCTCCTGGGCGCTTTCTCAGGAGGCAGTTTAGTGTAGAGGATGAAAGCTGGCTTGGGGCCTGCTTCTCCAAGCCTCAGTTTCCTCATCTGAAAATGGAACTCTACTTTGTTGGATTAAAGGAAGTAACTAATAGAAGGCAATAAACACAATGCTTGCTATATAGGGACAGCTAAATACATCTAATGTTATTATCCAGTTCAGTGAAACCCTCCCACCCCTTCTATGGTTTGAACAAGGCATAGCCTCCCTCAGTGGTATTCCTGTCATCGGCCTTATTCCTGCCTCAGTGACACTGTGAGATCATAGTTCTGCCTTGGGTTAATATATCAAGCTCCTGGGCTGAGGGTGATGGCTCACGCCTATAATCTTAACAGTTTGAGAGGCTGAGGCAGGCGGAACATTTGAGGTCAGGCATTCAAGACCAGCCTGGCCAACACGGTGAAACCCCGTCTCTACTAAAAATACAAAAATTAGCTGGGAGTGGTGGTGCGTGCCTGTAATCCCAGCTACTCGGGAGGCTGAGGCAGGAGCAACACTTGAACTGGGCAGGTGGGGATTGCAGTGAGCCGAGATCGTGCCAATGCACTCCAGCTTAGGCCACAGAGCGAGAGTCTGTCTAAAATTTAAAAAAAAAAAAAAAAATCAAACTCCCTTTGTTTCTGTGTCAGTGGGTTGGCTGCTGGTCCCTGAGGCTGGCCTCGTGCTCTTCTCCCTTCCTTATTTCTGCTGAACATTAAGGAACACCTCCCCAGTCATTCTTCTCTTTCTAGAGCACATCTTGTTCCCTGTCCTGTAAGTTCACAGAGTTTTCCCCCTCCACCCTCAAATTTCTGTTTCTGATCCTCACAATCAGGTCAGTGAGCTTCCTGTTAAGCGTGTTTTCCCAAGCATTTGTAGATCCTCTTGCTGTCCTTTGCCAGTAACCCGTTGCTCTGTGTAGGGAGCCTTGGTCCAGAAACCCTGCTCTCCGATACTCTGTAAAAGCCAGCTGTTCACTCCTTATTTCTTTTTTGCTTCCAAAGTTGTGAAACTTCAACTGGAAGAAGAAATGTAAACACCTCCTCTGCTCCCCTGATGTTTGAGCTTCCTCTTACTTGAGGACCAGAGATACAGTCTAAATTTCTTTCCACTGTCAACTTTCCAAAGGAGATTTTCAAGCTCATTTTGAAAATACTTTGTTTAATTTTAGGTGTTTTAATATAGGTGCTCTAACTTAGCTTGTTTAAATTTCTTCTTTCAAGAGAAATTAGACTCATCTACATACCTATACAGTGATTAAGTGCTTTTCCCGAGATTGTCAATATTATATAGAAAAGACATTTAAAGCACATTCAACTTACTTTAGGTATCACCCCCAAATCAAGTTTGAAATTTAATTTGTAGGAAACTTAGACGAAAACACCCACAAAGAGTTGTTAAACAAAGGATTGCTTCCTACATGCATACATGCAATTTACAGAATGCAATTAAGTATCTGATTGCATAAGTAGATAACCACAGATGCATGCTGTTTTCTTGCTACTTTTTCCACCATTTTCTATGGAACAGAAAATAAAGTCTCTGACATTAAAGTGGTGACTGTTCAAGCTCACAAAGCATGCGGTAGTTATTAATCATCAGCTCCACTGCCCTTTTCATATGTAATAAAAGGGAATCATTGTCCACATTTTACCTCCCCTTCCTAATGTTCCCCAAATACTGATGTAAAAGTTCAGAAGCACAAGAACTGAATTGTAATGAGGTGAGGCGGCAAGTTTAGTGTGGCAGCCTCTGATCAGAATGTAGGTGTCCTGAAGGCAGAGAGACCTGCTTTCTATCTCACAGGGTTCCTTCTGAGAGCGCCCATTGGGAAGTGGGCTGACCAGCTCAGTAAGTGAGCTTGTCCAATTCCTACCCCTTAGCACATCTCTCTCTTGCAGCAAAACCCAGGACTGTGAATGCACAAAACATGCAGGAAGCCAAGTGGCCTGTTTTCAGTTCCCCTAAAATGCCAGAATAGCAGCCTGACCGTAGCAAAAACACTGACTGTAATTTCCTAACCTTTGCTGTGAATGTCAGTGTGTCAGAAGTGGGGTCCAATAGCTAGGATGAAAATAGATCTTCTAGTTCATGACAGCTCATCCTTGTAGGGCAAGAAGGCTTCCATTGAAGCCATCCAATTTGCAGATTTCCCTGTCCTGTGTGGATTACGACTGCCTAGAACTGTTAATGAGCTTATTATCAAAGGCCTGCAGTCAAGCATCACATGGATCACTAAGCTTGCTCTGGTCGCTGTCTAGAAAACTTGATACATTTAGTTTTACACTCTATATTCCTTGCCTCATGTACTTGACCTGGAGATACCTATTATTGATCTAAGTTGGACCAAATCACTTTATTAGCCTTTTAAGGTTGAAGAACTCAAGCCCCACTGATGAATGCAGGAGTAAAAAACTAAGAAGCATGGACTTACTGGGCTGAAAAGCTGTGCTTCTCAGTCTTGCAGAGCTTAGGGGTATCCGCAGGCCAATATTTCTAAGATGAGTACAGGGGGAAGTTCATCACTTCTGATGAACGGACTATCACTCCCTGTGTCCTGACTAGCATATAGATGAGGCTCAACATGTCGAATATGTGATTAGATGAATTAATAAATGATTGCAAACATTATTGCAGGATGAAACTGAAGAAGTACTCATAATTGCAATAAATGCATCAGACCACAAGCCTCTCTCTTTGTTTAATTTTATCAATTTCATCCAGTAGATATTTGGCCTGGAAGAACAGAGAGGGAGCTGAGATTTCATGACACAAAGTCCATTCAGCCAAACTTGGGCTTTTTGACATTCAACTGAACTTGGAGCCAAGCCTTTCCGTTATTCTACCTTCTTACCCAGTTCTGGGAGAGGTGTTCTAATATGTTTCCAGAATTTGAAACGAGCCAAGGTCCTGAGAAACTGCAATTAGAATTAGGGAAATTTAAAACTTGGATCCAAATAATAACATGACCACTCAAAGAACAAATAAACCAACTCGACAGCACTCTGCTCAATGGCTTGCAAACTTAACCTACAAGGGCACCATTGGAGTCAAGGATCACATTTTAGGCTCCCCTGTGGTGCAAATAAGAAACTTAAGATGAGGACTTGCAAGGGTTCAGTCTCACTGAGCCAGAGAGAGTACAGGAGAGAGTCTGAGTGTCCACAGTGCCCATCAAGTCCCCAAATCCCTGCCCCACTGGATCACCACCGATTGCCAGGCCTCCTTTACGTGCCCTGCTGACTCTGTGCAGGCTCTGGTGTCCCTCATGGAAAGAAGCTATGCTTCTTTCTGGTCTGCTCATTCTGCACAGTGTAGGTCTGCAGGTATCGGGAGAAAAACATTTTGCCATGATCAGTTGTGCAGAGACTCCCCACTGTTGTCAGCAGCCCCTCACCTCTTAAAATAAAAGAAAAAAATTACACACACACACACACACATCTGTAAAGGTTTGCTGGGTATCATCTGCAGGGGGCACACTTTTTCTTTGTTAGTAGAAGCTTGGTGCCAGTTCAGGGTTTTATGTTGCACTGTTGACAGTTTCAGCCTTATTCTTGTGTTTAGTTACTGACACCGCATGTTTTTTCTTCCCCCTTGGTTTTGGCATCTCTGGTGTTTTATTCTTTTTATCTGTCTCTCCCTGCTCCCTGCCCTATCCGTCACAATGCGTGCCCTTAGGTTTTAGACGGTTGGCTTGCTTTGTTTCCTTGTGGATTACATTACAAATGCTTGTTTGAGCTTTATTCTTCTAATGGATCTGTATGTGCCAACTTTGCTCTCCCTTCTATTTTATTGTGAGTGTCACCCTTTGGTACCATCTTTCCAGTGGTTATTTTCCCTTTTTTCCAATTTCTCAAACAAGAAGAGAACAGTTGTTTGAGGGGTCACTGTGCCCTCTCTCCAGGGAATGCTTTCAGCATCTGTGTGGATTCTCTCAGCATGTATGTGACTGTGCACATGCGCGCGCACACACACGCATGCACGCACACACATCCATCTTGCTTGACTAATTGGCCATGGCTATCCTGGCGTTCCTGTGGTTCTTAGAGGCCCATGTGATTGAATTGGTACATTGGGACTCTTAAACTGAACACATTTAAAGGGTTGATTTAGAGAGAGCTTTGACAAAGGCTCTTTTAATTATTTTTCCTTTGCTTTGCCAGTGCACGTTGCTGTAGCCGGTCAGAGGCTGGTGCCTGAATCGTTAGGGGGCCAAGCCATTAGGTGTTCCTGCTTACTCTGCAAATATAACAGGCTTATCACGTAGAACTGTGTCTCCAGCTGGTTTAAAATGTAGGTGGTGCCAGTGGGTAGCAGCTGTCACAGGCTGGGGAGCCAGGAGATGGTGGGGATGGTTCACAGTGTGAGGAGGTCAGAGCTGAGAGCTCCGTACAGTATAATGCACTCTTCCATTCTTACACTCTGGTGGCGAGGGTTCTGAAGGGCAATCTGCCTCCCCAGGGTCCCCAGATGCCACCCTCGCCTTGTCAGCCAGATTCCAGGCAAGCTTAGCACTGGCTTTCAACACGTGGGGCCAGAACACTTAGCCACATTGCAAATAATGAATAATTTATACATTTGTAATTCAAGTGGTCATGGTGATGCATAATTTAAGTGAGAAGTTGTTGTAAATGAGGGAGAAATGGATTCATTTCAGATATTTTTTTTAAATTTTAAATTATTATTTTCCTTAGGTTTCAAGTTTGGGGCAGGTTCTATTTTCGCAGCTGCTTTATCTGACTTGGCGCTGGGCTTAATGGCTTTGAGGCAGCGTTGATCAGATAGGGCGGTGCTGTGGTGGGACATTTCACTCAATAATAGGTACTGATTTGCTTTTTTCACCCTGAGAAATGAGGTGACTGTAGACATTTTATTTGTTCTCTGTCTGTGGCTATGCTGGCTTCTTGCCTCAACTATGTTAGCAGATTTTTTAAAAACATTTTATTATGAAGAGTTTCAAACACACACAAAAAGTAAAGAGATCAAGTATAAACAACCTTCACGAACCCATCACCCAGTAATAACAATGATCAAGGCGACCACTCCCATCCCATAGATTACTTTAAAGTAAATTCCATGTTTTACAAATCATTTCATTTGTGAATACTTTAGCATGTTAGCAGCTCTTCTTGATTTTCAGGAAGGATGATTTATATCTTACCCAAGGTCCAGAAAAGATTTCTCACTGGAGATGTTCTGGGGGCAATAGCAGTTCCATGGAAGGGGTGGGCGAGTGGCAAGCCGGCCTCACCCCCGAGTGACATCACATAGGAAACCAATCTCTTGAAGGCATGCCCTGAGGTGCCTCTGCTCCCTCCACCCCTTAGCCAGTGGCCTGGCATCGTGGGAATTTGCCTTGTCTGCTTGTTGGTGGTAACATGATGCTCTTTCTCTTGCAGCCCGTATCAAGTGTTTTGAGTATCCTAATAGCCTATGTCTGGGACATCAAGGGGCCAGATTTTTCACAAGCAATCTTCACTCATTTTTTAATATTTTCAACCAAAAGTAGACTCTAAAGGTTGTAGTTAAGATAATTAAATTTTACTGGAGCAAAGAGAAGATTGTAATAAGAAAATGACCTTGACATAGCACCTAGTCAGCTATAGGAAATGGCTTAATTTAAGAATTTGTTGACCATTTCTACTTTCTGCAATTCATATAACATGGAAAGAAGAAAAATCTCTCATTTTAATATTAAAGGTTTCTTAGAAGAAGTGAATCTTGCTTTCGATAATATATATGTTCCTGCAAAAACTATACATACACTGTTTCACTGAGGTTTTTTCTTCGAAGGGCGGTTATAAATAATTTCTGTTGGATCTGGAGTTTTCCATAGGGATTTTGAAATAAATCCGTTAAAGAAGCAAATAACCCTTTTGAAAAGTGAATAACCACCCTCTTAATCATTTATTCATATACTCATTCATTTATCAAATGCTTTTGAGTTCTAAATACTCCGTTGATGTGTACATTTTATAAATTTGGGTTTAGGTGAACCCAGCATTTTCTGTTTGGAATTTTGCTTTTCTGAGCAATGGCCTCATGGAACTCAATAACTGAAACTGATTACACTGGGATAAAAGTACACTGATATTAGGAAAATGCAAATGTCTTACATTTGTTTTTGCACCTAACATCTTACAAAAACAAAAACAGAAACACAGCATTAAGTGAACAGACACTGCTCTGTGGTGGGATAAAGGTCCAAAGATCTGCCTGTCTTCCTATCTTTCTGCTTTCTGACTTGTTCCCGAGGAGGCTCAGTTAAGATAAAACAGTTTTCACCAGGGAAAGGGAGAAAATATTATTGTAGATTTCTTTTTTTTTTTTTTTTTTTTTTTTTTGAGACGGAGTCTCGCGCTGTCGCCCAGGCTGGAGTGCAGTGGCCGGATCTCAGCTCACTGCAAGCTCCGCCTCCCGGGTTCACGCCATTCTCCGGCCTCAGCCTCCCGAGTAGCTGGGACTACAGGCGCTGCCACCTCGCCCGGCTAGTTTTTGTATTTCTTAGTAGAGACGGGGTTTCACCGTGTTAGCCAGGATGGTCTCGATCTCCTGACCTCGTGATCCGCCCATCTCGGCCTCCCAAAGTGCTGGGATTACAGGCTTGAGCCACCGCGCCCGGCCTTATTGTAGATTTCTAAGAACAAATCATCAGAAGTAAGCACATGGGGTTGTATGAGCATCGCACAGCAGGTATCTGTGGAGGTGGGGACTGACCACAGAATAAGGATTGGAGAAGATTATGGATGCCAATTAATGGTTTTTATGCATGGACACACAGACTCACACCCGAGGACTACTAATAGAACCACGTTCTTTGGAGTCACTGAAGGGCGGAAGCACCGGGTCCTCGCACTTCTCCTACCCCCTAAGTTTTGATTCACTCTCAGCCTACAGCCATGCCTTCACTGGAGCTGTTTTCTGTGTCCTATTATGGGCAGGCCTCGCTCCAAATCCAGGTGCCCGAGCTGTACCAAACAACAGTCTCCACCCTGGATGGCTAGAGAGTGGGATCCTCTCATTCATTCTGTCCAATCTAAGGCCAGTTTAATGAGACCCCCTCTACGTTCCTGGTGGTGGCTGTTGTGTACTTTTATGAATCGCTTTTGTCCTGTGGCAGTTTAATCCCTTGTTTCACTTCAGAGCTTCTAAGAGCAAAGGCCTCACTGAGACTCAAGCCCCTTTCACTTCAGCAACCCTCCTGGGCCTCGTGTCTGCTTGTGTTCCCTTGCTTATTCTGCTTGAACGTTTAGTGCTTTGATCTCGGATTCTTAGCTGTTAGTATTCCGCTTCTCAAATTCTGCTTGTTTTTGGAATACTTGAAATGTTATGGTCTATTATTTCCCAATGCTTAAGCAATGGGAGTACCTAACACCAAAACATACATTTTCATTCACAGCCACCAGCAGGAAGAATGGCTGCTTTTCGCCGACTGCCTGGTGATTTTCACAGTGGGTGAAATTTACTTGGAACCTGTCCAGTTTAAAAATTGTGTCCCCTATCATCAGCTATGGGACAAATAAAATTCCCATTTGTATTCTAACACCACGATTGATCCACAAGAGGGAGGGAAGCCCAAAAGGAGGCCCCCACTGCCTTTTGCCCTGCTCTGACTCTTCCTGCCAGCTGCAAGAAGATGTTGGCCTTGTTTCTTTTTCTGCCTAGTAGTCCACGGGTCATGTCAAAAAACCTTGGACTACCTCTGGAATCTGAAAAACTCTAAAACATTTCCCTTAGACATGGAATTTCACTTCTTTTCATTAATAG